>NC_067415.1:81662671-81963580 GCF_009764475.1 Pristis pectinata
GAATCAAATCTGTCTCCCGCCACACAAAAATCTGAGGAAGAGCAATGTAAACACACAAGAAGCTGGAGGAACTCAGCAGGTCAGGCAATATCTTCAAGAGGCGGTGCCTCAAGAAGGCGGCATCCATCATTAAGGATCCTCGCCATCTGGGACATGCCCTCTTCTCGTTACTACCATCGGGGAGGAGGTACAGGAGCCTGAAGACCCACACTCAACGATTCAGGAACGGCTTCTTCCCCTGTGCCGTCAGACTTCTGTTCAGTCCATGGACCCATGAACACTGCCTCGTTATTCCTCTTTTGCACTATTTATTTATTTTTGTAACTTATAGTAATTCTTATGTCTTGCACTGTACTGCTGCCGCAAAACAACAAATTTCACGACATATGTTAGTGATAATGATCTGTGGGAAATGGACAGTCAACATTTCAGGTCAAGACGCTTCATTCCAGACTCTTCATCTTCATCTGGTCTGGAGACCACTGCCCGGGGTGGAGTTTACCACTGGTTTCCCCAAGTTTCAAAAGCCAGTACCCAAAGCCACAATCTTGACATATGTGGATCCAATCATAACTCCAGATAAGTGAAGATGAGATCTTTATTAGTCACATGTACATCGAAACACACAGTGAAATGCATCTTTTTGCGTAGAGTGTTCTGGGGCAGCCCACAAGTGTCGCCACGCTTCCGGCACCAACATAGCATGCCCACAACTTCCTAATCCGTACGTCTTTGGAATGCGGGAGGAAACCGGAGCACGCGGAGGAAACCCACGCAGACGTGGGGAGGATGGACAAACCTCTTACAGGCAGCAGCCGGAATTGAACCCAGGTCTCTGGCGCTGTAAAGCGTTATGCTAACCGCTACACCACCGTGCCTGCCCTTTGCTGGCAACTTTGAAGATTGCCCCTCTTGAGATTCTGAGCTTCGTTGCGGAAAGCTGGAGTTAAATGAGACCGTTCTACTGCTCAGCCAAACCATGGAGATCAACCTGGATCCATCAGCCACCGTCTTTAATAATCCAATAACACTGCAACCCAGTAAACAGTGTCACAGAAACAGCGCAGACTTGTATATTGCCGAACCAACAAATCAATATGCATTAGGAGAGCTTGTAGTCACTGAACACTGTTATGCGAACATGAATAAAAGGATGATAATTAAAAGATATTCATCGGGAAATGAGTGCGGTTTCATTAGACAGACAGTGGAAATAAATCAGCACTCCACACTGCCAGTCATTTGCACCTGAGCATTCTATCACGTTATTGAAGCAAAGCGTTCCACTGTTCCAGCCTGTATGGTCGTAGTTGAGAAGCTAAGTAGTGTTTTGTATTGGGAAGAGACTGACTGTCCTACTCCAGTTCCCATTTCCTAAGCTGCTGTCAGAGTGGTGATAAGGCCATAAGATAGGGAAGCAGAATTAGGCCATTCAGCCCATCGAGTCTGCTCTGCCATTCTAACATGGCTGATTTTTTTTTCCTCAACCCCATTCTTCCCCCTCCCCCCTCCCAACCCTTAACTCCCTTACCAATCAAGAACCTACCAATCTCCGTCTTAAGTACACCCAATGACTTGGCCTCCACAGCCCTCTGTGGCAACGAACTCCACAGATTCACCACCCTCTGGCTGAAGAAGTTTCTCCTCATCTCAGGAGGAGTTGCTCGTTCCCCACCAGCAAGTCAATTGGGGTGTGAAAACTGCTGTCTCCTTGCTTGGAAGTGGACAGGATACTGGAAGTGGGTCTGCAAGATTTTCGGAATGGCAGCACCCTTTGGGGGTTACGAGACAGTGAGTGGAGAAGCCATGAAGTGAATATGGAGCACACTAATACACATCACTTTAAAATATAGCTGGACAACTTAATATACTACCCTTTGAGTTTCCAAGTAGTTGGTGGTGGAGAGGAGGTGGGGTTTGCTCTGGTTATAATGTATGTTTTCTCCCAAGGATACTTCTTGTGAATATGGAGTGTTTCCCAATGCCAGAATATCCCAAAACACTTGACAGCCAGTGCTGACCAGTAACAGTTATTCCGCAGGAAATGTTGGAGCCAGTTTGCGAGAGCAAGTTCACACAGACAGAGGTGGAACAGATGTGTTGTGGTGACGTCAGCTGAGGGAACAAAGCAATGAAAAAACTGCCCAGGTCTTCGCTGAGACTTGACATTTGCACCCAGTTGTTTAGGCTTAATTTAGTCCATCATCAGGCAATGGGACAAATGTGGATGAGGAGACAGAAGGAATGCACACAACCTTTTTCCCTGGATTGGGGAATCAAGAACCTTGAGGGCATAGGTTTAAAGTGAGAGGGGAGAGATTTAATAGGAGCCTGAGGGGTATTTTTCACCCAGAGGATGGTCAGTATATGGAATGAGCTTCCAGAGGAAGTGGTTGAGGCAGGTAGATTAACAACATTTAAAAGGTACTTGGACAGGCACATGGATAGGAAAAGTTTAGAGGGATATAGGCCAAACGTGGACAAATGGGACTAGCTTTGATGGGAAGCTTGGTCAGAATGGCTAAGTTGGGCTGAAGGGCCTATTTCCGTGCTGTATGACTCTCTGACTTTATCTGAGGAATTATTCCTGAAGAAAATGTTTATCAGACCTGCATTGTGCAGTGAACTCCACTAAGAGGTTTACTGCCACATCCAAGTTATGCCATACTCCCTCAGTACCGGAACATCAGTACAGTGCTTAAGTCTCTGGAGTGGGACTTGAACTCTCAACCTTCTGACTTAGAGCTGAGACCGCTACCCACTGAGCCCCAGTTGACACTAGGGTAACAGCCTAGATTACTGGTTCTAGAATGGAAATTGCACCCACAACCTGCCAACTTGGAGCCAAAGGAGGTGGTGACAATGGTGATCAGACCTTACTCCAAGGAGGCTGTGATCATTGCCTGCTTAGACACTAGCAATAAAGCAAATGGCCTTAAAAATCATACAGATACAAGACCAAGATTCACATGTTACTATTGTTCATTTGGTCATTTACGTTCGATCGATTTGTTCCTAAACTAAAATATCCACCATGCATCACATGTGAAAATATCACAAGACAACCTTTCTTTAACCTTTTGTCTTAACGATCCCTCATTTTAGAGCAGAAATATTTCTGCAAAATAGCACCTTTAATTTATTATTGGAGTGTACATTGTTTCAGCACAATGAAAGCTGCAATCTGCAGAGAGATGCACAATTGCGATATATTTTTCTGTTCTGGAAATCTTGTTTTCTTGCACATTGTAATTTCTATATTTGTGTCGTCACCTTAAAAGAGAAGGTCAAATCGCTCAGCTGTTTTATTTTGCTGTAACTGCTCTGGCAATTTAGAAGCTGTGCTTCATAAATCCTGTTCTTTACCGATCTGTTTGAAGGAGGTTGCTACTTTCAAGCCTGCCTCTCCATTTTGTAATGTGAGAGATTGAGTGATGGGTGGAGAAATATGGCTGAATGCTTCTATTGCAGTGGAAAGGGCTACATCAACAAAACAACTGGAAGCTCGACTGAGGTGCAAATGTGTCCATAAAACAGGACTGGATCGAGCATTGCCAGGTTAAAATTAAGGAAGCTTTTGCAATATCAGAAGGAACTTCCTGCTTTAGTCTCCTATGGAGCACAGTAATGTACACTCCAATAATAAATTAAAAGTGCTATTTTGCAGAAATACTTCTGCTTAAAAATGAGGGATCATTAAGAATTCAGGTTGCCCCCACCTAGTGCCACAGCAAGAGTACCATCGTTCAAGGAGAAAGATACAAGTCCACTAAGGACAACTTGGATAGACAATTATCATTGGTATATTTAACACATTTAGAAGCTGTACTTCGTGAGTCCTGTTGCTGAGCAAGGAGTTTGCTACCTTCAAGCCTGTCTCTCCATTTTGTAATGTGAGGGACTGGTAATGGGTAATTGGTTTATTATTGTCATATGCACCAAGATATAGTGAAAAACATTGTTTTGCATGCCATCCATATGGATCATTCCAAACGTATGTACATCGAGGTAGTACAAAGGGGAAGTCAATAATAGAATACAGAACATGGTGTTACAGTTACAGAGAAAGTGCAGTGCAGTTTAACAGATAGGCCACAAAGAGGTAGATTGAGAGATCAAGAGTTCATCCTTATCGTACAAAGGGTCCATTCAAAAGTCTTATAACAGCAGGATAGAAGCTGTCCTTGAACCTGGTGGTACATGTTCTCCAACGTTTGTATCTTCTGCCCGGTGGGAGGGGGGAGGAGAGAGAATGTCCAGGGTGGGAGGGGGCTTTGATTATGTTGGCAGGTTTCCCGAGGCAGCAAGAAGTGCAGACGGAGTCAATGGAAGGGAGGCTGGTTTGCGTGATGGTCTGGGCTATGCTCACAACTCTCTGCAATGCCAGTCACGTGCTCTAAATTACAAAATTTGACGCCTGCCTGCCCGCCCGTCTTCCGAGCTTACGTCCGCGCGCGGGTGTCCTTGGAGAGGGAGCACGCGGAAGCCGCGGGCTCCCTGGTTGAGTCCCGCGATCGGTGGGCCCCTCGGGATTGCGTGTGTCGTGGATGGTGACAATGCGATTCTTATCTGAGGTGTTGCGTGTGCATTTAGTGGTTGTTAGTTAGCGTTATTGCTGTAGTTATGTAGATGCATAGTTTTTTGTTCTATTTTCTGTATTAATTGAGGTATTTTGACACTGGATGTCCTTTTGTAGTGCTTTTAGCAAATATAGTTTTAAAAAATTACAAAATTTGAGAAAACTATATCCATGAAGTTGTAGAGAAAAGCTCACATTTCTGTGTTTCCCTTCTCCCTCTTCCCCTTGAGAAGAGTGCCTTTCATTGCATATCACCTCTCCTTATTCCTCCTGTCCAAATAACACACAAACCCTTTCTTAACGAAGTTCTGCCTGCAGATTTTGGAAAAGGAACTCAAAGATACCAGCAGTCATTGGGGTGGGAGGTTTAACCACCTCACCAGTCCACACAACATCCGAGTCTGTAATCACCACAACCCAGTCCCCTTCCCTCCCCTCCCCTACCTGCCACTACCTGCCTGTCATCTTTCACCCCTTCGTGGTCCACCTTTCTCACCACCTCCCTTCTCCTCTTTAAGATGAGATGAGATTTCTTTATTAGTCGCATGTACGTCGAAACACACAGTGAAATGCATCTTTTGTGTCGAGTGTTCTGGGGGGCAGCCCGCAAGTGTCGCCACGCTTCTGGCGCCAACATAGCATGCCCACAGCTTCCTAACCCGTACGTCTTTGGAATGTGGGAGGAAACCGGAGCACCTGGAGGAAACCCACGCAGACACAGGGAGAACGTACAAACTCCTTACAGACAGTGGCCGGAATTGAACCCGGGTCGCTGGCACTGTAATAGCGTTATGCTAACCGCTACACTACCGTGCCTGCACTCTCAGTCCTGATGCAGCATTTCAACCTGAAACGTCGATAGTTCCTTCCCCCCCCCCCCCGCCCCAGAGATGCTGCTCGATCTGCTGAGTTCCTCCAGCAGATAGTTTATTGCTCATGTTCCATTCTCCCTGATCTGCTGAAACCAATATTCAGGAGAATTAAATAACACATTACCTCTGTGGTGTTTGTTTTAAGGAAAGGAATCAATTCTTTATGAGAAGAGATTAACACTGTTTTTAAAACGCAATGAGAAATGGAACTATTTGAAGTCTGACTGTTGCTATGGGACTTGTGGCTGCAGGATCCCAGGGGAACTGGATGGGATTGTCACAGTGTACTGATCAAGCTTCTGCCTGCTGACACACAGTGGTTTTCCACTCTGATGGACGTGGCCCGAACTCTCTTGACAGCCTTGGGGTAATAATTGTGGCTTCAATTCTTCTGGCTTCACACACTGGAGAAATGTAGCCATTATATGAACGATTAATTTCATCCACATGGCATTACCCAGCTGTTTTCTTGCTTGCTCTCTCTCTCTCTCACTTGCTCTCGCTCTCGCTCTCCCTCGCACTCTCTCTCTCTCTTGTGCATTTTCCAGTGGCTGTGTTAGCAGTCAATCCACCCGAGCAGTGGTTTGAGCTAGAGTTTGACTGAGAACAATTTAGGTTTAAGATGAGAGGGGAGAGGTTTAATAGGAACCTGAGGGTCAACTTTTTCACCCAGAGGGTGGTCAGTATGTGAAATGAGCCGCCAGACGAGGTGGTTGAGGCAGGTACGCTAACAACATTTAAAAGGTGTTTGGACAGGTACACGGATAAGAAAGGTTTAAAGGGATGAGGACCAAACATGGGCAGATGGGACTTGCTTAGATAGGGGCCACGTTGGCCGTTCATGGGTCTAGGTGGCGGGCAGTCGTGGGTTCTGCCCGAGCCGATTGCCTGCTCCTCTTCCAGGGTTACGTCCGTGCTCATGTGTCCCTGGGGAAGGAGCACGCGGTATCCACAGGTACAGTGGGGAATTTCCGGGACTGGTGGGCACCTTGGGCTTGAATGCCTTCTGGATAGTGTTGACCATGTTATAATTTGAAACTGTAAATCATGTGAATCATGAAGTACTGTAATATTGTATTAATGTGATTCTGTAATCACTGAATAAACTGCCTTCAGAAAAGGGAAAAAAAAGGTCAGCAAAAGAAAAGCTTAGATGGGAATCTTGGTCAGCATGGACCAGTTGGGCCGAAAGGCCTGTTTCCGTGCTGTATGAGCATTGATGCTATAAGGTTACAAAACTGAAGAGCAACTTTTATTTGTTCTGCCCCTTTATTTCAAAAATAAACTGTATAAATAATATATATAAAAAGTACAAAAGAAACAGTGCATGGCTTTCTTCACATTCATCGTGTTGTCCGGTCTGTACATTCATGGTGTTAACAGGTCGATACATTTGTAATGTTAGTACATTCTACGTACAAGGCACAGTTGCCACTTATGTGGCCTCTTTGAACAATACATGGACAGGGTTTGATACAGGACCCAGCCCCTCAGTGTCTAGTGGAGACATGGCCTTAGACTCAACTCCTGCCGCACAGGACTTTGTGTTGGCTGCTCCAGGCTTCACTGCATCCCTCAGCACACGGTAGTGTAGCAGTTAGCGTAATGCTTTGCAGCGCCAGAGACCCGGGTTCAATTCCGGCCACTGTCTCTAAGGAGTTTGTACGTTCTCCCCATGTCTCTGTGGGTGTCCTCCGGGTGCTCCGGTTTTCTCCCGCATTCCAAAGACGTACGGGTTAGGAAGTTGTGGGCATGCTATGTTGGCGCCGGAAGTGTGGCGACACTTGCGGGCTGCCCCCAGAACACTCTATGCAAAAAGATGTATTTCACTGTGTGTTTCAATGTATGTGTGACTAATAAAGATCTGATCTTATCCTGCACCCTGGATTGTGCCATTCAGCAGCATTCCCTTACGGACATCTCCTTTCACTGGAAGACTAATAAGTTTTGGGCAGACCAAAGAGCGTCTTTCACTGAGTTGATGACCTTCCAGCAGCACTTGATGCCTGTCTCGATAGGCGTCCCTGGGAACAGCCCATAGATCAGAGAGTCCTCTGTTGCACAGGTGCTTGGGATGAACCTCGACAAGGACCCTTGCATCCTTTTCTGGATCTTCTTTGCAAATGCATGGCCCACAAAGAGGTGGAAAACTGTCTCCTCCTTATCCCAGCTGTCTCGCGGGCAGTGCTTGTGGAGAGTGAAATGCTGATCATAAAGGTAGCTCTGCCTATTTCCCTTTAAGCAGGAACCTTCTCCAGATAAGCTTTAGGAACATCTGTTGATTTTCATGTTATTCACCCATTCAAGAGCTGGGCTGGCCCAGCTGGTTGAGCCGCTGCTTCACAGCTCCAGAGACCCCGGTTCAATCCTGTTCTCAGGTGCTGTCTGTGTGGAGTTTGCACGTTCTCCCTGTGGCCACATGGGTTTCCTCCGGGTGCTCCAGTTTCCTCCCACATCCCAAAGAGGTGCGGGTTGGTAGGTTAATTGGCCGCTGTAAATTGCCCCGAGTGTAGGTGAGAGGTGGAGTCTGGGGGGAATGTGGGCAGAATAAATTATGGGATTAATGTGGGGTGTGTAAATGATCAGTGGGCCAAAGGGCCTGTTTCCGTGCTGTATCTCTCTTTTTATGTTACGTTTTCCCTGGTTCTCTCTGCCGACAGCCAGGCTAATGCTGGATTGTGTTTGTCATTAGCTGTGAGATGTTAGACTTTGGATATCGCGTTGATACCAGAACCATTAGTCTTAAACTGGCAAACCAAATCTGTTGCATCTCCTTCTTCGGCAGTCCCTCAGAGTCGATGATGACTTGCTTTAACTCCATTTCAAAGGAATGGAAGATGCCTGTACATGAACTCTTTTAACACAGTATGGCTGTTGTCCGTCAGCTGCCGCTTGGGGCTTGACAGAGTGACGTCTGGGTCCAATGGTCAGGAGGTCTGAGGTGACTGGAAACCAGGCTCTGCTGGACAGACTTGCAAATGCAGAGAAATGCACGTGTGTGTGCACACAAGCACGCACACATACATGTAGACATGCATGTGCACACCCACATGCGTCACAGACACAAGAACATTGCAGACATGTAGACACACGTGCACAAGCACACACATAGGCACGTACACCACACAAACACAACCATACACAGAGACACACCATTTACACATATGGACATGGACACACACATGGCACCCAAATACACATACGTGGACACACACACACACACACACATACACACACACATATGAACACTGCAAACATGTAGACACATACATGCACAAATACACACATAGACATGTGTACACCACACACACAACCATACACATAGACACACCATTTACGCACATGGACACACAAATACACACACGAGGCACATAGACAGACAGACACACACACACACACACACACACACACACACACACACACACACACACACACACACACTTGCTCGCAGCCCTTTTCTCCTTCCCTGCTCCCCCCCCGCACCTTCTCCACCTGATCCCCTCCCCTCCTTCAGCCCCTGTTCCTCCAGCCACCTCCCACTCACTTCTTTTGCTTTCAATTCTCCCACTAACTCCCCTCCTTCCCAATACACTGGGGCATCTGACCACCGCTCTCCCTCCCTCAGTCCCTCACTCCCTCCCTCCCACTACCACTGGCAAGCGCTGCCTCTCCCCGACTGTGAGGCTGCTTGATGCTGTTAGTGGTGGCGAGGGCTGTTCAACCTGAAGAGGTAGTAGAGGTAGAGACCACCACAACATGCTGGACGAGCATTTGAATCACCAGGGTGCAGGAGGCTGTGGACTAAGTGCAGATAAGTGGTATTGGGGCCAATAAGTACTCATGGTCAGTGTGGACGTAATGAGCTGAAGAGCCTTTTTCTGTGTTGTATGACTCAATGGCCCTATTTTCTGGCTACTGGCGATGGCTCGTCCTGCAGGAGTGGGAGCCTCTCACTCTGCCACCTCATCACTCAGCACAGACAGAACCCTCAGTCGAGGGGCTCTCTAAACACTGTGGTGCTCTAAGCTTTGGCAATCCATCTCCCACTCTTAACCTGTTACGTAGACAGGAAGGTTCAGGTCACTTCCCCTCCCCTTTCCACCCTCCGTGTTCAATATTTTTGCCTGTCTTCCTCTCTATTTTTTTCTTCCTGCGTTTATGTTCTTTTTTACACAACGCGAAGTCAAAGAAAAAACGTTCACTCCTGTGGCCTCTGCTATGGCCTCAGGATGTCTGGAACACTGTACAGACAGTGAAGCACTTGTGGTGTGGGAAACATGGCAGCCCCGTTTGTGCGCAGCAAGCTCCCAGGAGCAGTAATGTGATAGTGATCAGGTGATTTGTTTTTGAGATGTTGATTGGGAGTTAGATAATGGTCAGAACATCACGGTTAATACCCCAAGCAGGTAATAAAGTGTTGGATGAACTCAGCGGATCAGGCAGCATCTGTGGAGGGAAATGGACAGTCAACCTCTCAGGTCAAGACCCTTCACCTTGACCTGTGGTTCTTGTCTCCATGGTTAATACCCCTGCTCCTGGTCCAACCACCCAGATGCCACGGCCAAGAAAGCTCACCAGTGCCTCTACTTCCTCAGGAGGCTGAAGAAATTTGGCGTGTCCCCATCGACCCTTTCCAATTTTTATCGATGCACCATAGAAAGCATTCTATCCGGATGCATTACTGCTTGGTAAGGTAACTGCTCAGCCCATGATCGCAAGAAACTGCAGAGAGTTGTGGACACAGCTCAGCACATCATGGAAACCAGCCTCCCCTCCATGGACTCTGTCTACACTTCTCACTGCCTCAGTAAAGCAGCCAACATAATCAAAGATCCCTCCCACCCCAGACATTCTCTCTTCTCCCCCTCCCATCAGGCAGAAGATACAAAAGCCTGAAAGCACATACCACCAGGCTCAAGGACAGCTTCTAACCACCGCCCCCCCCCCCCCGTTATAAGACTATTGAATTGTTCCCTGGGACAATAAGATGGACTCTTAACCTCATAATCTACCTTGTAATGGCCTTGCACCTTATTGTCTACCTGCACTACACTTTCTCTGTAGCCGTTACACTTTATTCTGCATTCTGTTATTGTTTTACTTTGTACTACCTCAATGCACTGTTGTAATGAATTGATCTGTATGAATGTTATGCAAGACAAGTTTTTCACTGTACCTTGTTACATGTGACAATAATAAACCAATTCCAATTCTTTTTTTTTACAAATGTGGCTGATATCCAATTGAAAGGGTGGATATGGCCTCTGTTTAATGCTGCATACAGGGTGCAGCACATCCAACAGTGCAGCACTCCCTCAGCCTTGCACTGAAAGAGCAGATATGGCCTTTGTGCCCAAGTCAGTGAACCCATTGAAGAGCAAGCATTCTACCAATGGAACGTGGGCGATACTGCTGGTTGTCCTTCCCACATTTCCATGTCTGAGTGCAAGACTTCAGTGGAAGGCATGGATGGTTTCACTGAAATGAGGATCCTTGCTGATCGCAAGATACCTGAAAAATGTCAAGAAAGCACCGACTTGCTTTGCGTGCATTTGACTTTGTGAAACTGAACTGTGAATACGGGCATTTGAGGGTATACTGCTTCAGCTGAGTGAATGTTCTGCTTGGACAAACTTGTATTGTTGTTTGTGTCTCAGTCTTGGCTGAATTTCACCCACATTGCCAGTGCAATGTTTAAAGCGATTCACTAGTCAGACAGTCACGCAGCACGGAAACAGGCCCTTCGGCCCAACTGGTCCATGCCGACCAAGACGCCCCGTCCAGGCTGGTCCCATTTGCCAGCATTTGGCTCATAACTTTCTAAACCTTTCCAATCCCTGTACCTGTCCAACTGTCTTTTAAAGGCAAGAAGGAAAAAAAGAACAAAACATCAACTGTTCTTTCCCTCCACAGATGCTGCCTGACCCGCTGAGTTCCTCCAGCATTGTTTGAGTGTTGCTCCATATTTCCAGCATCTGCAGTCTCTCTTGTGTCAGCATATGACCAGCAATGGATTTTTACGTCTATAATGCCCAAATATTTTAACTCCTTTTCCAATTTAGCTCATAATAATAGTTAGAACTTGACCAGGATCATGGAATCGTACAGCATAGAAACGGGCCCTTTTGGTCCAGCTCATCCATGCCAGCTGTGATGTCTGTCTACGTTAATCCCATCTACCAGCATGAGGCGCATAACCTTCTTCACCTTTTCCATTTATGTACCTGTCCAATCGCCTTTTAAATGTTGTAATTGTATCTGCCTCTAACACCTCCTCTGGATAACCACCACAGAATGTGACTTGCTTTGGGTGTTGGCTGTAAAGTCATTGGTATTGGTTTATTATTGTCACCTGTACTGAGGTACAGTGAAAAACTTGTCTTGTATACTGTTTGTATAGATCAATACATTACACAGTGCATTGAGGTAGTACGGGGAAAAACAATAACGGAATACATAGTAAAGTGTCACAACTACAGGGAAGTGCATTGCAGGTAGATAATGAGGTGCAAGGTCATAACAAGGTAGATTGTGAGGTCAAGAGTCCATCTCATTGTATAAGGTAACTGTTCAATAGTCTTATCACCGTGGGATAGAAGCTGTCCTTGAGCCTGGTGGTATGTGCCCTCAGGCTCCTGCCTGATGGGAGAGGGGAGAAGACAGAATGACCTGGGTGGATGGGGTCTTTGATTATGCTGGCTGCTTCACCAAGGCGTGGAGAGGTACAGAGTCCATGCAGGGGATACTGGTTTCCGTGATGTGCTGGGTTGTGTCCACAACTCTCTGCGGTTTCTTGCAGTCCTGGGCAAAGCAGTTGCTGTACCAAGCCATCATGAATCCAGACAGGATGCTTTCCGTGGTGCATCAATAAAAGTTGGTGAGTGTCAAAGGGGACATACCAAATTTCTTTCGCCTCCTGGTGGGCTTTCTTGGCTGTGGCATTGACATGGTTGGACCAGGACAGGCTATTGGTGATGTTCACTCCTTGGAACTTGAAGCCCTCAACCCTATCGACCTCAGCACCATTGATGTAGACATGTGCATGTACACTGCCCCCTTTCCTGAAGTCAATGACCAGCTCTTTAGTTTTGCTGACATTGAGGGAAAGGTTGTTGTCATGACCCCATGTCACTAAGCTCTCTATCTCCTTCCTGTACTCCAACTCATCCGTATTTGTGATACAACCCACTAAGGTGGTATCATCTGTAAACTTGCAGATGGAGTTAGAGCAGAATCTGTCCACGCAGTCATGAGTATATAGGAAGTAGAGTAGAGGGCTGAGGATATAACCTTGTGGGGCACCAGTGTTGAGAATAATCATCGAGCACTGTTGTTCTGGTTCCTCATGGTGTGCTGGTTGCTAATTGTAAATGGGAGCTGAGTCTACAAGGACAAGCTGTCCATTCCATTCAATCCCGAGGATTACAGTTTGCAGTTAATGTTTCTGAAGGGAGATGGAATGTAAGTATCTTTGGCTGCACAGGAGTGTTCTCCATGCTCAGGTGCCAACCTCTTGTCCTTGGAGAGTGGCAGATGGTGTTGTTATTGTTCTAAGTGAGAGACCAGGGTAGCAATGCTCAGTCAGCGAGGTAACACATTTGGCAGTGGTGAGGTTGTGTTCTACTGCTGAGGTACATTCTGCTGCACACTGCGCTCATTCCACCTCCAGATTTATTGTCACATTGTTAGTGTGCAGCAAACCAGGAAGGTGTCACAGAGCAACCGAACCTTGGCATATTTAAAGGGACAGCACCTCGTGGTGAATTGTCCTGTCGAGCTTAGAATCATAGAAGAGTACAGTGCAGAAACAGGACTATTTGGCCCACCTTCTCCATGCCGACCACGATGCCTCTCTCCAGTAATCCCATTTGCCTGCGTTAGTATCCCTCTACTCCTTTGCTATCCAAGTACCTGTGCAAATGCCTTTTAAACATGGTAATAGTATCTGCCTCCACCACCTCCTCTGGCAGCTCGTTCCAGATGTTCACCGCCCTCTGTGTGGAAAAACTTACCTCTCAGGTCTCCTTTAAATTTCTCCCCTCTCACCTTAAACCTGTGCCCTCTAGTTCTAGACACCCCTGCCCTGGGTAAAAGACTCTATCTATCCATCTTTGCCTCTTGAACCGACCAGCACAACCCTAATCACTACCTCAGTATAGCAACATTATGACCACTTTGCACGCCAACGGAATTTGCTTTTTTTTGTTCTAATTGTGTTCTGTCTTGTATAATCTTTTTACAATTTATGTTTAATTTATGTTTTCAGAATCAGGTTTATTATCACTGACATATGTTGTGAAATTCATTGTTTTGCGGCAGCAGTACAGTGCAAGACATAAAGATTACTATAAGTTACAAAAAACAAATAGTGAAAAAGAGGAATAACGAGGCAGTGTTCATGGGTCCATGGACCGTTCAGAAATCTGATGGTGGAGGGGAAGAAGCTGTTCCTAAATTGCTGAATGTGGGTCTTCAGGCTCCTGTACCTCCTCCCCGATGGCGTAATGTGAAGAGGGCATATCCCAGCTGGTGACGGTCCTTAGTGATGGATGCTGCCATCTTGAGGCACCGCCTCTTGAAGATGTCCTCGATGGTGGGGAGGGTTGTGCCCATGATGGAGCTGGCTGAGTCTACAACCCCTCCCTCCTCAGTCAGGATGGAGTGTAACTTTGAAGACAGTTTGCTGGCAGTGTGTTTGGATATAGTTCTTCCCCTCAGTCTTCTATAGGGAGGTTTGGTCAACAAACAAATAAAAACTGCAGGAAACAGAAGACCCAAGAGACTGCAGATACTGGTATCTCCAGCAACAAACAATCTCCTGAAGGAATGTCCAGATGAAGGGTCTCGACCTGAAGCGTCGACTGTCCATTCCCCCGCACAGATGCTGCCTGACCCACTGAGTTCCCCCAGCACCTTGTGTGTTGCTCCAGGTTCCAGCAGCTGCAGTCTCTTGTGTCTCCAATCTGCCTGAGGAACTCAACAGGTCGAGCAGCATCTGCGGGGAGAAAGGGTCGAGACCCTGCATCAGGTCCTGATGCAGCACATCGACAATTCCCCCGCCCCCCCCCCCCACAGATGCTGGTCGACCCACAGAGTTCCTCCAGCAGATTGTTTGTTGCTATAGAAAACAGAAAATGCTGGAAATACTCAGCAGGTCAGGCAGCATCTGTTGGAAGAGAAACAGTTAACGTTTCAGGTCAAAGACCCTTCAGTGCTTGAGATTATTGTCTCGTTCTGACAGAGGCTCTCAGACCTGAAATGTTAACTGTATTTCCCTCTCCACAGAGGCTGCCTGAGCTGCTGAGTTTTTCCAATATTTTCTGTTTTTGTTTCAGATTTCCAGCATCCTTAGTTTCTTGTGTGAATTTTCACGTCAAAATGCTGGGATGCTGATCAGGTGACATCTGTGGAAAAGGAGACACAATCGATGTTCCAGTTCCATTGTCTTTCATTTGGATGTTTCTTTATTATTTCACAACCACAAGTTGTTTTAAACTGTGAGTTTTGGTTTCAATCAGGAAGATTATTTTGCAACTGCACAGAAGCATAGTTGAGTATTTCAGTTGAAAAATGACCAGAACCAGGTGAATTATGTATTGACCAAGAACAAAACTCAGCAGTATAAATAAGTTAAAGCTTTTTGTTCCTACGCAAATTCCCACTTAGCAGCAAGTGTATAAGTGTCCTTTTTCCTCTGAATGCTCATATTCAAAGGCCTTGTATTATCCTGTAAGATAACAGCCCTATTCCCAGTAGTGTTGAGTGTCAGAACTAGAAATATTTAAAAGAGCAAAATAAATTCCACATAAAAGCTGTGGAAAATCTCAAAGTGGTTGTCTTTTTTTTTAATTTATGAAACCGTTTAGTGAAGCGTCTCCAAGACTTGGATCCAGCCACATTCTGAAAATAGCATCATGATGTTTTCAGATAAAGATAATGATCAAGAGACCTCTGATTGGCTGTGGTGCTATCACATCACAATCAGAGACCATGCATGATTAGGTTTTAATTGCGATAATGAATACCTCTTTGTGTGAAATTCCTTTGTTTGCTCTTTTAACAGGGTTGTTAAATTGTGCAAATGTTTCTTTTGTAACCTTTTTCTGGCAGCCAGGCTCTCTACTGTTAGTTGTGTCTCAGTTGGCAGAGCTGTTGCTTCGGTGCTAAGAGTGTTGTGGGTTCAAATCCCACTCTGACAAAAAAAAACAGTGCAAACTCTAGCCTTAAACAGCGTGCGACTGAGGGGATGGTGCACTGCTGGAGGTTCCAGTGTGGAGCAGCACTGAATACCATTGTGTACCAATGAATGCCAGCATCAATTAAAAGGATCAACAAACAATCTGCTGGAGGAACTCAGTGGGTCGAGCAGCAACTGTGGGAGGAAAGGAATTGTCGCCAGCTCCTGAGGCAGGGTTTTTGACCGGAAACATCGATAATTCCTTCACATCTTCCGGATGTGGAAGACCCAGAGGAAATGTGTAGTCGCAGGGAGAACGTGCAAACTCTTCACAGACAGCACCCGAGGTCAGGATTGAACCTGGGCCTCTGGCGAATCAAGGCAGTGAATACCAGCTACGCCACTGTGTCCATAGATCTTTTAAAGTGGCATGTTTGGAGAGGACTTATTGGGCTGGCATTCATCAAATGAGACATGAATTGAAGAAAGCAGGGAGGTTATGTTAAACTTGCATAACATAGTGGTCACTTGTAATGAATGCCAGCCCAATAAAACCTCCAGGTTATGTTAAACTTCAGGAAGGATATGAATATTCCAGAGAAGATGCAAGGTGTGGGGAAATGGGACTGACGTGAACGCTCAGAACTGCATTGACTTGATGGGCCAAATGGCCTCCTCCTATGCTATGAGAATATGAAAAGAGTTTTACAATGAACGGTTCTGGGGATGTGAGATCTCAGCCGCAGGTCAAGCTGGAGAAGCTGGGGTTGTCCTCCTTGGAACGAAGAAGGTTGAGGGAAGATCTGATACAGGTGGTTAGACCACAATGGGTTTGGACAGGGTAGAAAGGGGAGTCCTCATGCAAGGTTTTGCCCCAAACTGTCGACAGTTCCTTTCCTCCCACAGATGTTGCTCGACCCGCTGAGTTCCTCCAGCAGATTGTTTGTTGCTCTTAGTTTCAAGAAATCAGAGTCAGGTGAAATTTGTTGTTTTGCAGCAGCAGTACAGTGCAAGACGTAAAGACATAAAAATTACTATAAGTTTAAAAAAATAAAGAGTACAAAAGGGGAATAATGAGGTAGTGTTCATGGGTTCATGGACCATTCAGAAATCTGATGGTGGAGGGGAAGAAGCTGTTCCTGAATCATTGAGTGTGGGTCTTCAGGCTCCTGTACCTCCTCCCTGATGTTAGTAATGTGAAGAAGGCACGTCCCGGATGGTGAGGGTTCTCAATGATGGATGCCGCCGCCTTGAGGCACCGCCTCTTGAAGATGTCCTCGATGGTGGGGAGGGTTGTGCCTGTGATGGAGCTGGCTGAGTCGACAAACCTCTGCAGCCTCTTTTGATCCTGCACATTAGAGCTTTCATACCAGGCGGTGATGCAAGCAGTCAGAATGCTCTCCACTGTACATCTGTAGAAATTTGCAAGCCTTTGGTGACATACCAAAATCTTTGAACTTAATTGCTTTCATTCAGGAGAAGGCCCTGTTGTAGGAATAAATTGTAGGGAAGTGATTCCATAGGGAATGGAGAGAATAGATTCCAGCATCTGCAGTCTCTTGTGTCTATAGATAAGAGAGTGCAATTCTTTGAGCTGTTTGTTCAAGGATACAAGGCATGGATTTACAGTGATGCACAAAAGATTTGGGGAATATGTGGGGAAGTTTCCCTCTGTGAAAGGGAACTTTACTGCTGTGAAACAGGGCGATGAGTCACTCATAATCACTCTAACAAACTTCTTCAGATATACTTCTGAATGTCTTCTGACTGGTTGCATCACGGTCTGGTACGGCAATTCGAATGCACAGGAACGTAAGAAGCTGCAGAGAGTAGGGGACTCAGCCCAATACATCACGGGTACATCCCTCCCCACCACTGAAAGTATCTACAGGAGGTGCTGCCTCAAGAAGGCAACATCCATCATCAAAGATCCCCACCATCTGGGCCATGCCATCTTCTCGCAGCTGCCAATTGGCAGGAGGTACAGAAGCCCGAAGTCCCACACCACCAGGTTCAAGAACAGCTACTTCCCTTCAACCATCCGGTTCTTCAACCAACCTGCACAACCCCAATCACTACCTCAGTATAGCAACACTATGACCACTTTGCACAACAATGGACTTCCTCTAATTGTGTTCTTTCTTGTATAATTTTGTATAATTTATGTTGTTAATTTTTTGTGAATGTTGTGTCTCTGATGCTATGTGCCTGTGATGCTGCTGCAAGTAAGTTTTTCATTGCACCTGTGCATACACGGACTTGTGCATATGACAATAAACTCGACTTTGACTTTAGAATCATAGAACAGTACAGCACAATACAGGCCCTTCGGCCCACAATGTTGTGTCGACCTTTAAACCTCGCCTAAGACTATCTAACCCCTCTGAAGACTATGAAGAAAGAGCAGGGGAATAGAAATGATTTGCTCTCCAAGGAGATGCCGTGCACTTGTTAGGCTGCATAACTCTGTTCTTGTGCCAACGAACCTTTGCCCGCTTCTCATAGTACTGGCCAGTCCAATTTCATCTCCGCTTCCGAGGCCTTCACAGTTTTTTCTGGTTTGGAATTCCTTCTTTTAATTTCTGCTTGATCTTCTGATGTTGTTCAATTACTTGTATCCTCGAAGTCATGGTTCAGGTTGATGGAGCAAATTAGCCAGTTAGATAGAAGTGTTGATTAATGCTGATAGGAAGAAATTTGATGAGATTTGCAAAGCCACATGTGCAAATAAAGAATATTGCACTGTATTATGTTCATTAAAGCAAATATACACAAGCGTGGAAACTGCATAATTTATCAGTAATCAAGCCAGTGATTGATAAGTACCTGATTTGAGTAATTTATTTACTATAACCAGCATAAGTAGATTCAGCAGCAGAAAGGTGCAGTGACAAGGGTTTGTTTGCAGTGTTGCTTGTTGTAAGGTTTTCTCTCCAGACAAGATTTTTTGATGTACCAGCTTGGCAGTGAAGTTTTATTCCTGTTTATGCTTTCTCACTGTAATTCTGCAAACTTGCAAAATCATGAGGATTTCAATTATTCCACCAGTTTTTTTTACAAGAAGAATCGATTTTCATCTCTACAGTGCGATTCACATCTCTTTCAAACCACCTTGAGGTACTTTTGAAGTCCGGTTGCTATTGTATTGTTGGGATTGTGGCAGTCAGTTTGCACACAGCGTGATCCCACATTTAAAAAAAATTAGTCAACAGATAATAGTAATTTTGCTTGAGGGATCATTTTTGATATCCCCTATTTTTCCATGCTGTGGGTCCTTTAATGTTCATCGGGGCCTCAGTTTAATCCATTAGTTCAAAGGCCAAGGGGGAAAGACTTAAAAAAAATGGGGGCAGAAGTCACAACATGAACCTGAGGAAAAACATACTTTCTTGGGAGAGTAATTGGGATCTGGAATTCCCAATTCCAGATCCCAGTTACTGGAATCTGAAGGAAGCAAAGTCATTGACTAACACCCAAAGAGAATTGGATGCGTACTTGAGAGAGCATAATTTGCAGGGTTATGAGAAAGAGCCGGGAATAAAACTGACGGCATTGTCTACAAGGAACCAGCGTGAATTCAATAAGCCTTGTATGCTGTAACAATTCTGTTATTCTATGTACTGTCAACTAACCCTTACCTCTCCTACTGTCTCTCCCTTGTGTTCAGCTGAACACCAGGTGTATCACAAGAAATCCTTTTTAAGTAAGCTGTTGATAACATATTTTGGAGCCTGCCGGATGAACTGTATCTTTATTAAACGAAATAAACTTTATTCATCATAAAAAACATACTATATACAACAATAAAGCAGTGCCAACCTTTACATTCATGTACGGGTCAATCATTAGTGTTACCTTTTTATTAAAAAACCACAGCGTCGATGCCACTCGTGTGGCTCCCTGGGGCCTACCCAATCCCATATTTACAATATTTAAGGGGCTTCCTCGCCTGACCCCGCCCCTCCCTCTCCTGTGGCAGAAGAACCCTAAATTGTAGTCCTTCCCCACCGAGCCCTTGCGTTGGCTGCACCCAGCTTCAGTGAGTCCCTCAGCACATACTCCTGCAGCCTGGAATGTGCCAGTCAGCAGCATTCCCCTACGGACATCTCGCAGTGCTGGGAGACCAACAAGTTTCGGGCAGACCAAATGAACTGCAGTTGATTTCGATTGTAGAGTCAAACAGCACGGAAACAGGCCCTTCGGCCCACTATGCTGTGCACCAACATTTCGGGCGGTAGTTCATGGATAGGTTGACAAGAACTGAAATTCTTGTTTCATTGTCTTATGAAACATCACATGCACTCAACTCAGTTACCAGTTTGTAATATTGCAGGTGATATGTTTATTCTTGCAAGACTGTACAAATTGCTTGGTTGTCATTTTCCGCAGAAACTGATAAAGTAGCTTTTGTGCTGCAAAAGCAGCAATATTCTGCATTTATGCTGGGCTGTTACAAGCTGAGGGAAGTAAAAATGAGGATATATTGACGCAAAACTTGGTATGAACGTGTGGAGATAACAGAGAAGCAGGAGACTGCTGGAAACCCCCTCGAGCCTGCTCTGCCGTTCACTGGGATTGTGACTGATCCTCTGTTTCAAGTGCATTTTGGCATCTACTCTCCACGTTCCTCTGATTCAGTTATTGTCCAAAAAATCCATCAAACTCAGCCTCGAATCTCCTCAAGAGCTGAGCCTCCGCAGCCCTCTGGGTTGGAGAATTGCAAAGATTTTCAATCTGTTGGAGATTTAGCTTCTTCAGTCTGGTTGATGAGGAATGGGATTTTGAAGTAGGGGTGAAGAGGCTCAGAGCAAATTGAGATCTCAAGGGAGCCAGTCGAGCAAAGGGAGAGGGTAATTTGAGATCTAGTGATAAGGAGCACATTGCCAGGGGCTGTGTATGTTTTTTCTGTACAGCAACGTTGATTACCCTTCAACACTGCTCCCCTGGCTGAAAAGAACTCTGAGGAATGGAAGCCAGATAATTGGTTTATTATTGTCACATGTACTGACATACAGGGGAAAAGCTTTATTTTGCATGCCATCCAATCAGACCATTCCGAAACATCGAGGTGGTACGAAGGGAAAGGCAGTGACAGAATGGAGACTATAGTCTTACAGCAACCCTCACAGAGAAAGTGCAGGTACACAAATAAGGTGCAAGGGCCATGATGTAGAAGATTGAGATATCATGAGTTCATCTTTATTGCAACTTGTCCAAGAGCAGTATGATTTATCAACAACATTAGGAGCTCAGCTGACTTTGAGCTAAAAGTTAGTGCTTTTAATACTTTTATTTGTAATAATCACGAGGAAGGCTGTTGTTGACAGTGCGAGAAGCCTCATCGAAACAAACTGACGTTTAATTTCTCTTGCACAAACGTGCTCCTGTTACTGGATTCACATTAAAAATTCACAATTTTTAATATGGGAAATGTGTAAACTAGAGAGATCAGGAGCACAAGATGGAAGTCCATCCAAACAGTTCTGTGTCTTCATGCTCTTTAAATTGGTGTCCTCAGGAACCAGAGTTGGGCTCTGTTTATTCTGTATAGTTCTTGTTCTGTTCTCCCCAGTAGACGTTACAACTCCAATGTTATATTTCAATCCCAACAGTCAATTAGATCATTGACTTTAATTCACTTTATTTATCTGCTTTGATTCCATAATGTGTAGGTTGCTTAAAGTGACACGGTATTAAAAAACAGAGTGGGGGTGATTGGGTAATTTCAGTCAAGGCTGATGCCCCCATAACTATAAGTGGCTGAGGTTGATCGGAAGCACTGTAATTTGTTCCTATCCTCTAGGCAGCTTCCCATATGTTGGGAAAGCTTGCTGCAGTTTTGGTTGCATTGGTATTGGTTTATTATTGTCATTTGTACCGAGGTACAGTGAAAAACTTGTCTTGCATACCGATCGTACAGGTCAGTTCATTACACAGTGCAGTTACATTGAATTAGTACAGAGTGCATTGAGGTAGTACAGGGTAAGAACAATAACAGTACAGAGTAAAGTGTCACAGCTACAGAGAAAGTGCAATGCAATAAGGTGCAAGGTCACAACAAGGTAGATCGTGAGGTCAGAGTCATTCCATTTCCTCCGTTGTGTTTTGTGATTTAGCCATAGAATTGACTGTTCACCACATCATACACCCTGCCTTGTTCACACTGGCCCAGTGCTGTCAGAAGGATTCTGTAACCTTTGGTACCTTTGCCTGGCAATGTCTTTTCAAAGTCGAAGACGAGTTTATTGTGGTATGTACAAGCACATGTAAAACTTACTTGCAAAGCATCACAGGCGTAAAATTCACAAGAAAAACATAAATTAATAACATAAATTATACAAGAAAGAACACAACTGGAACAAGAAAAAACAAAGTTCATTGTAGTGCCAAGTGGTCATGGTGTTGCTACACTGAGGTTGTGCAGGTTGGTTCAAGAACCGAATGGTTGAAGGGAAGTAGCTGTTCTTGAACCTGGTGGTGTGGGACTTCAGGCTTCTGTACCTCCTGCCCGATGGTAGCTGTGAGAAGATGGCATGGCCCAGATGGTGGAGATCTTTGATGAGGGATGTTGCCTTCTTGAGGCAGCGCCTCCTGTAGATACCACCGATGGTGAGGAGGGATGTGCCCGTGATGTATTGGGTTGAACCAAACTACTCTCTGCAGCCTCCTATGTTCCTGTGCATTCGAATTTTCATCCCAGACCGTGATGCATCCAGTTCATCTCAGTTTCGACGCTTTCCGTTGGCTGAGGTGCGACAGAAATTTGGGGAGAGAGCTTCAGGTTTCGACCACTCTCTCCCCACTATACCACCAGTTTCTTTACCTCTTCCCTATTTAATCCTTTAATCACCTTAAACATCTCAATTGCATCACCTCTTCATCATATGTAGATAAGATATCTTCGACTAAAAATCTTTGTTTCACACCTATATGTTTATTGCCAACATTATACTCATGCCAGGAAATTGTAGCTTTATGAGTGGATCATCAGGACCGTGGGTTTCCTTCAGAATCGTCTGTGCTTTTGACACACAGACTTGTGGAGGTACACAGATCAGCACTTTGGCATCTGATGGTGTGCAATGCATGCTTGGGCATCTGTGATTCTCGTTGACACATCGTCCAGCAACATAAGTATCCACCCTCCTCTGGCTTGCTCAGACAGGTCTCACTTGTGACCTTAATGTCCTTGTAAGTTAAAGGGCAGTTAACTGAATAGGCCAAAGAAGGTGGATTAGCTTTCAGGATGTTCACTTTAATTTATACCACCACTAGAGGCAGCTCTCTTGGGCCCGTCAACCCACTCAAGTCAACCATAACTCCTACAGTTGTCCCACCTACCCCTCAAGATCCTGATCCATCCTGGCCTCTCCTATCTTCGACACACCATCCCTGGCCCTTTCCTTCTCTCTCCTCCTTTAAGATACCTCCTGCTTTCTCTTCATCTACTCTCACCTCAGTTTATATCGCTCAGCGTCGGATCTGGTTCGACAGTGAGATGTTTTACCAATTTAATAGGAACCTGAGAGGCAAATTTTCACCCAGAGAATGGTCAGTATATGGAATGAGCTGCCAGAGGAAGTGGTTGAGGCAGGTACGTTAACAACATTTAAAAAGTACTGGGACAGGTGCATGAATAGGAAAGATTTAATGGGCCTAACGCGGGCAAATGGGACTGGCTTAGATGGGAATCTTGGTCAACGTGGACCAGTTGGGCCAAAGGGCCTGTTTCCGTGCTGTGTGACTCTATGACCTAACGATCCAAGTTGATGTGGTCGTTCTTCTGTCAGATGCCAGCTTACCACATCCCCATCGTTGCCTCTGATAAAGCCACAAATACCTCAGCCATTTATATCTCTTACCCGCAAGTCTATGTGATCACTTGAGCCATGAGTAAACCATCTCAGCTGCCTGGAAAATGACCAATGTAACGAATAATTTTCTGATTGTTGATGGGAATCAACACCGGAGGAGGATACGGGGAAATTTAAGTTCAGCAGACCGAAAGGGGGATCAAGAGCAGAGTTTCACATAAATGCCTGTACCCAATGGGACTGCCAGTCTATAGTTAACGATTTTTTTCAAGGCTTGATGAATTCAGGCTCTGTCTGTTCATTGACTGCAAAGGGGTTTCCTGCATCCTACCCATTGGGGCATGTCTATTTAATTGCCCAATTACCAAGCCATTGTCAGATGCCTGCAGAAAGCTGTTGACTGTTCATGTGGAAGAGTATTTACACAGTGGCATCTGAACAGTTCATGTGCAGGAGCATTGCATGCCTAACAAGCTGCCTCGAAATTGGTTGAGAATATTATTATATATTTATGTAAAATATTAATGGAGATATCAGACAGTGGAATGTTAAACGTCTGACTCACCATAGATGTTCAAAACTATCTGATTCATTTATTTCAAATCAGTGTTTTGATTGTTGGGAGGGCCTGACCTACTCAGTAGAATCTATTATGATTAGATTTTTTAAAGAATTAACAAACACAACCCAGAAAGAAAAGGCACTTCAGTTAATTTAAAGTAATGAGTGATAATGTTGGTAAATAGTTTCACACAGGCACGGTAGTGTAGTGGTTAGTGTAATGCTATTACAGTGCCAGTGACCCGGGTTCAATTCCCGCCGCTGTCTGTAAGGAGTTTGTCTGTTCTCCCCGTGCCTGTGTGGGCTTCCTCCGGGTGCTCCGGTTTCTTCCCACATTCCAAAGACGTACGGGTTAGGAAGTTGTGGGTATGTTATGTTGGCGCCAGAAGCGTGATGACACTTGCGGGCTGCCCCCAGAACACTCTACGCAAAAGATGCATCTCACTGTGTGTTTCGATGTACATGTGACTAATAAAGAAATCTTAAAAAAAGATTTACCAAAGAAAGGGACACCATTTTAGAGACACCTCTTGGCTGTGAAGGGCTTTGAAATGTCCGCAAAGGGGCAGCTGGCAGGAATAGACAAGGCTTCAAAAGACAAACTACTGGAGGAACTCAGCGGGTCGAGCGGCATCTGTGCAGGCAAAGAGATAGTCAACGTTTTGGACCGAGACCCTGCTTCAGACTGAGAGTGTAGGGGGAGGTAGCCAGTATAAAGGGGTGGGACGGGAAGTTGATAGGAGGAATCAGATGAGGGTGGGATGATGGGCCGGGTGGGGGACGAGATGGGAAGGGGAGGCCAAGGGAGCAGAAGCCCAGGTGGGTGAGTGTGTCGATGATGGGCAGTTGGAACCAGATGGGGGAGGGTAACAAATCTGGGCAAGGGGGAGTAGGGGAATAGAAAATGCGAACAAAAAGAGAGAGAAAACCTAGACGGACCGGTAGGAGTGGGAAAGGAATACAGGCATTGGAACGGTTCCCTTATACGATGAGATGGACTCTGACCTCACGATCTACCTTGTTGTGACCTTGCACCTCATTGCACTGCACTTTCTCTGTAGCTGTGACACTTTACTCTGCACTGTTATTGTTTTTACCTGTACTACCTCAGTGCGCTCTGTACTGACTCAATGTAACTGCACTGTGTAATGAATTGACCTGTACGATTGGTTTGCAAGACTGTACCTCGGTACAAGTGACAATAATAAACCAATACCAATACCAACTCAGTGGGTCAGGCAGCATCTGTGGAGACAGAAGGTGTTCGTAGACAAAAGAGTCTGTGGATGCAGGAAACAGTTTGTAAATTTTTGACACCTTATTTTTTTGCTCTTTTCTTGTGGCAGCAGCTTTACTTCCACCTGTATCTTCACGAGCTTCCGATCACCGATGGCTCAAACTCAAAAATTGTCCTTCTTTCTTTTAAACCCTATTGGACCTGTTGCTCTCACCTCCACAAACTCTTCAAGGTTTCCCTGTTTCTCTGGTTGAGCCTTTCTCCTTCCCTTATCTCCTCATCGGGTCATACAGCACGGAAACAGGCCCTTCAGCCCATGTTGACCATCAACCTCCCAATTTACACCAATCCTACACTAATCCCATTTTATTCTCTCCACATTCCCATCAACTCCCTCGCAGATTCCGCCACTCCCCTACACACTAGGGGCAGTTTACAGCGGCCAATTAAACTGACCAACCTGCATGTCTATGAGATGTGGGAGGAGACTGGATCACTCAGGATCAACTCGCACGGTTACAGGGAGAAAGTGCAAACTCCACACGGACAGCGCCGGAGGTCAGGATTGAACCCGGGTTACTGGAGCCGTGAGGCAGAAGTTCTACTAACTGCGTTGCTGTGCTTTTTGATTGATGTCTTTGCCTCAGAGTGTCCGGACCATGCGTTAGACTTCTCTTCCTAGATCCTCCCATCTTTCCATCTCCTCCTCCTCCAGCTCCTTCTCATGTAATACCCTACTTAAAGTCTTGGACAACCTTCCTAATCTGTCCTTAACCATGTGTTCGTTTTCCCTAATGACTCTGTTGAACGTTTCGAGACATCATTCCATGTTAAAAGCCCTGATTACAAATCACTAATGTTGGAAGCAATCTTTTTATATATTCATTAAAACTGAAATAGTTGGTAAAATTGTGAACTAAGGCAGGGCTACAACCCCAGAATATCTGCAATAAAACTCATTGAGCTGGTTTGAATATCTTTGTTCTTGCATTAACCCTTTAATCTGTTAGCTATAGTTTCTCATCTGTGGTCTTTTATTGTTGTCGACAGATGAAGATTCCAGTGTGATTTTCCATGTAAAATATTATTTTATTTCCAAATCTTTACTATTTCACAGTCTACCTGGACTTACATCGACATTGTTAACACCAGTTGTCTGGTTCCTTGTTTTCTATCAACACTCGCTCTGCTGAAAATTGCATTCTTCCTTATCTCTGCTGAGCAACCCTACCGAATCCAATTTTCAGTCAGCTAACAGCCAGCACCTGAAGTAAGAAGTTAATGTCTTAAGTGTGGACCTCTAATCAGAACTGGTAAAAAATTAGAGGTGAACTGCATTTATAAAGGAACAGAGCAAAGGGAGATGGGATGGAAAAAAATACAACACGCACAATTGAGATTCATCCTCTGTTACATTCGCCAGATGCTCAGTATGGTCAGTAGTGGGCATTGAATCAAAGTGGTCATAATGTTGCTATCCTGACGTAGGGATTAGGGTTGTGCAACATGCAAAGTGCTGGAGGAACTCAGCGGGTCAGGCATCATCTTTGGAGGGAAATGGACAGTCGACGTTTTGGATTGAGACCCTTCACCTAGACCTTCATCGGGAGTCCAGATGAAGGGTCTCGACCCGAAACATCGACTGTCCATTTTCCTCCACGGATGCTGCCTGACCTGCTGAGTTCCTCCAGTGGTTTGCGTGTTGCCCCAGATTCCAGCATCCGCAGTCTCTTGTGTCTCCGACAGGATTGTGCAGGTCGGTTCAAGAACCGAAAGGTTGAAGGGAAGTAGCTGTTCTTGAACCTGGTGGTGTGGGACTTTAGGCTTCCGTACCTCCTGCCTGATGGTAGCTATGAGAAGGTGGCATGGCTTGGATGGTGGGGTCTTTGATGTTGCATTCTTGAGGCAGCGCCTCTGGTAGACACTACTGATGGTGGGGAGGGATGTGCCCGTGATGTATTGGGCTGAGTCCACTAATCTCTGCAGCTTCTTACATTCCTGCACATTCGAATTGCCATACCAGATAATGATGCAATCTGTCAGGATACTTTCAACAGTACATATGTAGAAGTTTGTGAGAGTGTTCGGTGACAAGCCGAATGTCATTAACCTTCTAATAAAGTGAAGATGCTGGCGCGCTTCATTGCATCCATTTGCTGTGACTTTTCCTGAGTTTATCTTCTGAACGGTTCACGAGGATTCCCAACAAATGAATGGGGTCACACTCGATATGCCAGCTATGGCTGAGGTAATCTGTAGGGCCAAGAAGGAAGTGAATACCGTTGTTTGGCTCAGGACACAATGAAATGCTCCTGGACTTGATTGTGAGTCCAGAGGTAGAGCAAGTGGTGCGCCTAACTTCCCATGCATTCCCGATTCCCATGCTGCTGCGCATGAGATTGGATGTCCGGGACATGCTCCACGCGAGTTGATGCAAAAGGATATGAATTATACATTTTAGTTTTTTAGTTTTATCTCAGCTGGTGGCACCTCTATATTCTGAGACAGAAGATTGCAGGTTGGAGCCTCCCATGAGGGATTTGACTGGCAGTCCCAGTGCAGGCTGAGGGTGTGCAGCACTGCCAGAGGAGCCATCTGTCAGATGAGGCTTCATCTGGCCTCCTGGGTGCGGGGCAAGAGGTCCCATGGCGTTGTTTCTCCCCAGGGTCCTGAGACCAATCAATGTCACTTAAAGCAGGTTATCTGGTCACCATTTTATCAGCTTTTGTGGTGTCTTGCTGTGCCCAAATTGGCTGACATTTCAGCAATGCTTAAAATGTGTATTCTGTTGTCTGTAAAGTACTCTGGGACATCCTAATCTCATGCAAACCATTAGATCAGGCCATTTATATACAACAGAGACGTGACCGAGTTAATCATGTGAGATTGGATTCCTCGCTGGGAATAGACAGATTTCCAACACAGTCAATCCCATTGCTCCCAACAAGTAAGGACCCTGCCAATCAACCTTTCAAAATCTGATTCAGTTGAGTGAACCCCGATCTGCAGGAACTTTCAAAAGGTGTTGCCTTAACTTTTATTGTTGTATTGTACATATCACTGGCTTGACAAAAAGCTAGGTAGCCAAGTCTGAACCCCAAAGCACAGGGAAACGTGTATAACAGGATGGGATCCTCACTTTGTACAATTCCAACATTTTGCGCAGCATGGAATGCATCTTCCCCTATCTACTCGAAGTTTGCAATCCGGAAAGCGAGGAGGAAGGAAAATGGGCAGTTCGGAAGCAGCTTCAGCGATGCAGCAAAAAGCCTGGCGTTGCATTGTCTGCACAGGGTTCTGCCCAGGCATTGGAGAGTAGCAACTTCGTTGACCTGTTTTCCGAGCAAGCCAGGAATCCATACTCTCTTGTTATCGGTAATTTCATTTGATTCTTCTTCGGCCTAATCCTCCTGGAGGCTGGTTCTGCAGTGGAATCATCTGCTCACAGAAAATTAGGATCTTTGCAACAGTAAAAGGAGGAGCGAGGTCCCAATGCAATTATTCTCTATCCCATGTAATCCGTTCATAACGGGCTGATCCGTGTAGAACGGATTTGCTCTGTTTGCAAAATGTCAATCATAACCAGATAAATCAGGTTGTCCTTTACTCTTTTTAATGCTTGCTGTTGTTTATGAGGCAATAGGCTTCTGGTCTAAGGTTCGGCATTCGAGACGATGGATTGAATTGGAGTCACCAGGAATTAAACCTTGTCCTTTTAACATGAGAAACCTGGTTGTCAATTTGATCATAGCAAGTTCCCACAAGTAGTAGTGTTGGTGTTCAAATGATCAAATGACAATCACCTCATCCCCCATCACCCTGTTTCCTTCCCCTCCCCTAGCCTCTCCAGCTGCCCGTCACCCACACACCCCTCCCACTGGGTCCCCTCCCCCTTCAGTTCCCATCTGCCCCTCCCCACCTCCCTTATTTGGTTCCATGCTTCACCTTCCTTTCCAATCAGATCCCATCATCTTCAGCCCTTTGTTGCCTCCACCTCTCACCCCCCAGCCTCTGTCGCTATCTCCACCCTTCCCTCCTCCGTCTGCCCAGCGCCCCTCCTCATCTGGATCCACCTTTTGCTTGCCAGCTCTTACTCCACCCCTACCCTCCACCTCTTTATACTGGCTATCTCCCCTCTATCTTTCAGTCCAGATGAAGGGTCTCGACCGGAAACTTTGACAGTCCACTTCCCTCCACAGATGCTGCCTGACCAGCTGAGTTCCTCCAGCATCTTGTGTGTTGCTCCAGATTCCAGCCTCTGAAGTCTCTTGTGTTGCCATATCAAGGGTTAGATAGATCTTAGAGCAGGGATAAAATGGCGGCACAACATTGTGGGCCGAAGGGCCTGTACTGTGCTGTAATGTTCTATGTTTTTTATCAAGTAATCTGTGATTTTAATGGTTACCAGGATAGGAGGGCTTGGGTTATAAGGGGAGGCTGGATTGGTGAGGATTTTTTCCCTTGAGTGCAGGATGCTGAGGTTTATATAATCATGAGGGGCATAGATAAGGCGAATAGCCAAAGTCATTTCCTCAGCGTAGGCTTAAAGTGAGAGGGGAAAGATTTAAAAGGGACCTGAGGGGCAACTTCTTCAGGCAGAAGGTGGAGGATATATGGAACGAACTGCCAGAGGAAGTGGTAGAGGCGGGTACAATTATGACATTTAATAGACATTTGGAGGGTTACATGGATAGGAAAGGTTAAGAGGGATGTGGGTCAAATGCAGGCAAAGCAAGGCAAGGCAACTTTGTTGGCATGGATGAGGGGTGTTTCTATCCTGTATATGTCTTCCTCCTGTGTACCATCCATATCCTTCCATTTCCTTTGTGTTCATGTGTCTATCTAAAAGTCTCTGAAACTCCCCAAACTGCCTACTTCCACTACTACTCCTAGTAGCCCATTTCAGGCACCTACCACTGTCTGCGTAAAAAAAAATCGCTGCTCACGTTGCCCTTAAGCTTCCCCCTCCAACCCCCAACCTTAAAAGCATGTCCTCTGGTGTTTGACATTTCTGCCCTCTGGAAGAGATTCTGACTGTTTACCTATGCCTCTCATAATTTTAAAAATCTTCATCAGGTCTCCTCTTAGCCTCCGACGCTCGAGGGAGAACAACCCAAGTTTGTTCAACCTTTCCTCATAGCTCATACTCTCTAATGCAGGCAGCATCCTGGTAAACCTCTTCTGCACCCTTTCCATAGTCTCCACATCCTTCCCATAACGGGGCAACCAGAACTTCACACAAGTGTGGTGTGACTAAGGTTTTATATAGCTGCAGCATGATTTCCTTACTTTTATGCTCAATGTAATCTCAAATTCCAATGAGTAATGTCCCTTATCTTATCTACGTTCACCTTTTGCCTTCACAGATGCTGCTTGACCTGATTTTTGTTCCAAATTCCAGCATCTGTCATTTGTTTTGTCTTCGGTTGTTGTTCATCACTTGTCAAAGCTTGCAGTGATTTAATTACAATAAATAACCTTTCATTTTGACTATCACTATTTGTCAAAGACCTTACCTACAGTATGTTAAGGCCCCCAACACAACAGTCACTACTGGGAATAAAAGATGAGCTCAAGAGCTTGAATGGAGACATCATCCTGATGTGCAAATGATGGTGCTTTTAACTAATTCAAAGTGATTTTGAAGAGCTGGGTTGAATCATGTAGTTACCAAAAGATCAATACTCTGAAGTTTCACTTGATAACATTTGGGGTTAGGGGATTTTTTTAGCCTGAAATTAAATGAATCATGATAGTGAATGATCTGTCTGAGTGGACCTGCTCAGACTACTTGTTCTTCTTTGAACTTTCCATATGATTTGAATGCTACACATTATTTTTCTTAACACTCGGAGCACAGAATCATGGAAGCATAAAAAAGTAGGTGCAAGAGTTGTCTATTCATCCTTCCCAGTTCTCCCTGCCACTCAGTACTGATCCTCTCTCTCAATACCATGTTCACATCTCCCTCCATACCCCTGATGCGTTTTGTATCTAGAAACATGTCTACCTTTTTCTTAAGTATGTTCATCGACTTGCCCTGCACTTCCTCTTATGGTAGAGAATTCCACTGGTTCACAACCACCAAGAGAAGCGAAGTTTCTTATTCTCAATCCTAAATGTCTCACCCTGTGTCCTGATACTGTGACCTCTGGCTCGAGATTCATCTCCTCCACCCCAGTTTCAAAGAATGGTACAGTACAGAAACAGGCTCTTCAGACCACTGAGTCCACATTGATCATCAGGCACATTTACACTGTTTCTACATTGATCCCATTTTTATTCTCCCCACATTCTCATTGAATCTCCCCAGATTTTACCACTCACTTACACACCAGAGGCAGTTTCCAGTGGCCCATGTCACCCACCAACTTTTGGGATGTGGCAGGAAACTGGAGCACCTGGGGGAAACCCACGTGGTCACAGGGAGAATGTGCAAGCTCCACACAGACAGCACTGGAGATAGGGATTGAACCCGGGTCTCTGGCACTGTGAGGCAGCAACTCTGCTCACTGTGCCAGAGATTCCGGGTTCAATCCTCTCTGCATCCAGTCGGTCCAGCCCTCAACGAACTTAGTGCGTTTCAACAAGAGTTCTCTCATTCTTCTGAATCCTATTGAATACAGTCCTAATTAACCTGTGCCTCATGTGACAGTCCCACCATCCCAGGAATTAGTGCAGTGAACTTCGGATGCATTCCCTCCGTTTCTCTCAGGGAAAGAGACCAAGGACACACGCATTACTGCTGCTGTGGTCTCACCTGTATAACTGTAGTGAGGGAGCCTTACTCTTGTACTCAAGTACATAGAATCTTGGTCTGTCCTTCACTGAAGCCTCCAAGAAGTGTCTTTACTTCTTCCTGTTGTTGTCATCATCATACTTATTTGAGTTTTTATATCTGCCAAACACCGCAGTATCATTTATATTCCATACTTTCAGACGGAAGACTGGAAGCATTGCATGCAAGCTTTAGCATTTGGTTCAGATCAGTCAAACCCTCCTGGGTTCAGTATGAATCCTTGAAAGAACCAGCCTTCCAAAGTGGGATGAATCCCTTGGGGGTGTTACATCCTCATCATAACTAACACTTAATGTTTGGTCTCACGTGATGCCAATCAAACAACCTCTGCAGGCTGCATGAGCTGGTCCTCACAAACTCTGCTTAACAATGATAAACTACGTCTGGTGACGTTTAATGTGATCTGGACTCCAAGGGGAAAAACAAAAAAGAAAGAACATTTGTTACTGCAAGGGTTGGTCAGGATTGAAGGTGAAATTTAATTTGACTGTGAATCGATTCAGATCTTCTGTAGAATTAAATCCAAAAGAAACAGATATTTAATGTTGGAACATTAGGATTAGAGGGGATTCAGTTTAATACGTTTGAGATTGAAATGGCAGTGTGTGATTAAGAGATTTTTTTTGTTCTTATAATTGCTTGGTATTTAATTTAATACTGCACTTTGGTAACATTTGGAAATAATGTGCTACTGACCTATTTTATAAATACAATTCCTGCCTGGAATTTAATAAGTTGCACTATGTTGCTTAAAATTTTTGCTCCTCATATCCCTCTCTGCACTAATTAAATGTCACAATTTCTATCTATTTGAATTATTTGAATAATAAGCTTACTTCAGATGTCTGGGCCAGAAGATTTCTAGTTAACGTATTTAATTAAGTGTTGATTTCTTCAACTGTTTTATGGATTCAGCAGCAAAGTATAATTATTTTACATTTGTGTATTGTACTGATGCGTATTGTCTTGAAATCCAAGTCCTTAAGATATGTGTGAGTGGGAACTTTTGAAAGACAGCTTCCTCCCAAGGCCAAAATTTAAATTCAGGAGAGATTGAGCTACTGTATAAGATTTTCTATTTTTCTTAGATTATATTCTTCTATTAGCCGTATGTATTGGGCACTTTTCCTTCTGTGTTCTTTTCCACTCCCATTCCTTGTAATTCTCTCATTTGTAAAACACCTGAAGGTCTTGCACAGGCTTGGAAAATAAAGTAATCTCCCTGATGCCTGTGGGGAACCCTGATGCACTTTTTTTTATCATAATTCAATTTTCTTACCTCAGCTAATTTAGAAGGTTTTATATGTTGTTAGGTTCTCAACAAATCTCTCAAAAGTAGCCGCCTGCTTGCCTCACTGCTCCATGTTCAATCCTGACTTTGGATGCAGTCTGCGTGGAGTTTACACGTTCTCCCCCACGACCGTGTGGGTTTCCCCCGGGTGCTCCGGTTTCCTCCCACATCCCACAGATGTGCAGGTGCATAGGTTAATTGATCACTGTAAATTCCCCCTGGTGTGGAGGTGAGAGGTAGAACTTGGGGGGGGGGTGAGTTGATGAGAATGTGGGGGGAATAAAAACTAGGATAAATGGGTGGTTGATGGTTGACACGGACTTGTGGGCTGAAGGGCCTGTTTCTGTGCTGTATCTCTCTGTGACCCCAGAACTCTATGAAGTGAACAATGGTGAAATGCTTTAGGGTTGTTATGCGATAGAAAACCATGCTTGGATCTCTACAGTGTGTTTTACTGCTCTTTCACAAAGTTCCAAGTACTTTTAGAATAATAGTAAACCATTTATATTGTTTATATCGAGAGAGCCTGTCGAATATGTCAGTATAGAGGGATTTGGGAGCCATTGTACATGCCTCAAGCCTCATGTCTGCCTCTGTGCCTGTTTTCCATGGTCCTCAGTTCCCTACCTCTTTAAATACCTCCAGTGATCCAGCCTCCACTACTGTTTGGAGTGGAGAATTCAATAGGTTCATCACCCTCTACACACCTCAAGTTTTAAATGTCCGGCCTCTTATCTTGTAACTATGTCCCCTTGTTTGAGGCTCTCCCATGTGGAAGTATCTCGACATTTGCACCGCCATGCCTCCCAGGATCTTATACAGGCCATCTCCGGGTAACGAAATGGGTTCCATTTTAACAGGCGTCCATCCATAAGTCAATTTTTTCCCTAGGTTGGAAAATAGACAAAAATCACTCACTCTGGTAACCGTATCTCCACAGTATTGTAATGAATGGTATCAAAAACACTGATAAGAAAGAACAATTACTAAAAGCGGAGAGAGTGAGGGAACTAGTTCGGCTGTATGGAAGAACAGATATATGTATGTTCGTCTGACTTCCGAATGCAATATTATGGGAGCTCGTTCATACATAGGGGTGTCCATAAGTCAGGCATTGGTAACCCAGGGATGTCTTGTATAGCTTTCAATAAGATCATCCCTCATTCTTCTAAACTCCAAAGGATTTCTTTACCAGTTCTGATCATCTCTTCTTACCACTGTAAAGGATTTGGTGAAACAACACCAAAGGAAATGCATACAGTTTTGTCTCCATCATTAGACTTACACGAAAGGCAGTTCAGAGAAGGTTCTCTATTCCAGAGATAAAGAGGGTGTCTGATCAGGAACAACTGAGCAAGTTGGGTTTACACTTTACTTTATTAGAGTTGAGTGGGCTCGATAAGATAGGAGGTGAATGGGGGAGTTTGGAACTGGAGGCATAGTTTCAGAATAAGGAGTCACCCATTTAAGATGGCAATGTGGTAGAATTTCTTCTCTTGGCAGTCTTAGTGCAGGATTCCCTGAAGTTAACTTGCAGGTTGAGTCGGTAGTAAGGAAGGCAAATGCAATATTATCATTCAGCTAACATTTCGAGAGGACTAGAATATAAAAGCAAGGATGTAATGCTAAGGCTTTATAAGGCATTGGTCAGGCCGCATTTGGAGTATTGTGAGCAGTTTTGGGCCCCAAATCTAAGGAAGGATGTGCTGGCATTGGAGAGGGTCCAGAGGAGGTTTACGAGAATGATCCTAGGGATGAAAGGGTTAACATATGAGGAGCGTTTGATGGCTCTGGGCCTGTACTCACTGGAGTTTAGCAGAATGAGGGGGGATCTCATTGACACCTACCGAATATCAAAAGACCTGGATAGAATGGATGTGGAGAGGATTTTTCCAGTATATATAATTACTACTTATGTGATCATTTGTATTAATTTGTGTTTTTAATACAGTCAAAGTCTTCATTGGAAGTGGACCATCTTTTTCATTCTATTGTCTTGGAATCTATCGCTTCCTCATACACACTATATAAATGCAGATTGTTGTTATTGTTGTCGTGGCAACAGTACCCATGGTCAGACAGAGGAAAATTGGATTGCAAGCAGTATAGGAACTTTCTGGAGCGTACACTTCTTGTTTCTCGTGGCTTTTTACACAACAGTCATTATCCTTTTTTTTAAATTCAAACAAATGATGTGGGCAATCCAGCATTTATTGCTGGTTCCTCATTGCCACTAAGAAGTTGGTAGTGAGCCATCTCCTCAGTGCTTCTAACGAGGGTGTCCGCAGAGTGCAGTTGGGCGGGGAGTTCCATTTTCAGATCTGATGATGACGAAGATTGATGGCTCTTCATCGTGTTGTTTCGAGATGACAGGAACCTTGCTCTGAGAGAGAAATCTTATAGTCCTTTCCAGGAAAAGTCTATGAAGTAACAGGCAGCCCATTAACCCTTTATTGAATGTAATGCTGCTTTCGTACTCTTTACAGGCGTGTGTACTGTCTATATTGCCAATGAACTTTCGCTCTTTTAAGATCCTCAATAATGAAAAATTTCTTTGCACAGAAATATGAACAGGGGATTGTATCCAGCTCATTTACATATATATAGCGTGCTTGCAAAATGTGTATGGTTTCATTTGTTTATTCCTCTCTCTTAGCTGGTAACTGCTTTCATTAAATTCAGATAGCAAAGTGTTCAAGTAGGCCTTTTCTATTAGTTCTAATGCTGATGTTTTGGCTTCTCTCCATCTGTGTTAACATGGTGTAATTCTTTTAAATCTTCAACAGCTTAGTCGATTGAAATCCTTAAATTTGATCTGGAGTCAAAACTGTTCAAAAACTATTTGCTGTGATTTCTCATGGTGTAGCTCAAGAAAAATACCATTTAAAAATTAACAATAGTCATTCAAATATTTCACTTTGGTTCTTTTGTCTTTAATGTTGTTTCTTCTTTGATGGGTAGTATAGTTTCAAGAAATGGAGAGATAACAGTCAAAACTCTGCATCAGTCCTGTTGCAGGGTATCAATCCGAAACGTCAGCAGTTCCTTTCCCTGCATAGATGCTGCTCGACCTGCTGAGTTGCTCCAGCAGATTGTGTGTTGCTCTTAAGTTTCAAGAAACCTTTGAGCCTAATTGCTTTTATTCCGGAGGAGGTCCTGCTTGTAGGAATAAATCGTAGGGAAGTGCTTCCATAGGGAATGGAAGAAATAGTGACGTTGATTGGAAAGTGATATTGATCTCTGCCTTGTTCATTGCTGTGAATAAATACATCACATGGGTGAGTAAGCCTTGCTTGTTTTAAGAGCGTCTGGACCTGCTCTCCCAATGACGTCAGCTTAAATGCTCCAGTACTTTATCTATGATGGAAGAACTCTTCTATTCACCAGGAGTCAAAAGCCCACTCCTGAAGCCATATGTAATGAGCTCAAGTTTGCTCAGGATCCATCAGTCCAGTAGTCTCAGAGAATGGAGGTCACAGGAAGAGATGTTCGTTCACTGAGCTGTGACACTGATATGTGGAAAGAACTTGGTGTAGGCATGCAATATGTGGCTAGCATTTGGATAGAGAAGTACTGGGCTGCTGTTGTAAATGAAGGCTGTTGACTTGTAGTTACATCAGGGTTCAAGGACGGATCATCTGTTCTTGAGTATATTGTGGCTTGTGGGTGTATGGTGTTTTCAAATAGGTGGGCATTGGTGAAATTGCTGTTAAAAACTTTCACACACATCATCCCTTAAGAAGATACAGAGCTCATTGAAATAAAACTTGGGGATATAATCACTAAGTTTGCTTTCTCTGTTCAAAACTTTGTGTGCTGATATTGCGGTCTGGCACAAAGCATTGAGAATGTAATGTGCGCCAAGATTTACGGTGTGATGCTGGGAGTGACTTACTCTGGTTGGAAAATCTTACAGGGTGGGAAGAACGTCTTGGGAAGGTATAATGGGAACTGGGGATGGGGCATTGGGGTTGAGATTGGATTTAGAATTTATTCCGACTCCATTCTTCATACAGAATTCGGGATATCCATACCTGAGATGAAGGGAACTCTATCTCTGTTCTGTCTGGAGGGAGGTAGGGTGAGAGCAGAAGAGAAAAATAATATAATATAAAAATAAATATTCCAATCTATGCTGCTTTACTGTTGAGGAAGGCAGCTAAGTCCTAAGACTTTGAGTTTCATGTCCCCGATTTGCAAGTCAATCTTCTTCAGAAGCTCAGCGGATGAGGAGTACTTCAAACAAATGGACATTAGATACATATTATTTTTTGCAGTATCAGCTGTTCAGACAATTCATTCTGCTTAATGCATCTGTGTAATTTTTTAAAACAATTAGAAGAGATAGTATAATTGGATTGAAAGCACTGTGCTGAGCAAAACATTATCTACCAATGGATTCTGTTGCATCATTCTCTCAGCAGTTGTACAAGGCGTCGGTGAGGCTGCATTTGGAAGTTTTGGTCACCTTGCTATAGGAAAGATGTCACTAAACCGGAAAGAGTGCAGAGGAGATTTACGAGAATGTTGCCGGGACTTTAGGGACTGAGTTATGGAGAGAGGTAGAGCAGGTTGGGACTTTTTTCATTGGAGCGTAGGAGAATGAGGGGTGATCTCATAGAGGTGTATAAAATCATGAGGGGCATAGATAGGGTGAATGTGCATAGTCTTTGTCCCAGGATTGGGGAATCAAGAACTAGAGGGCATAGGTTTAAGGGGAGAGGGAAAAGATTTAATAGGAACCTGAGGGGCAACTTTTTCACGCAGATGGTTGTCAGTATATGAAATGAGCTGCTAGAGGAAGTGGTTGAGGCAGGTACATTAACAACATTTAAAAGGCACTTGGACAGTTACGGACAGGAAAAGTTTAGAAGGATATGGGCCAAACGCTGGCAAATGGGACTAGCTTGGATAGGGCATCTTGATCGGCATGGACCAGTTGGGCCAAAGGACCTGTTTCCGTGCAGTATGGATCTACGACTAATGGCAGAAATAGAAGTAGGAATAAGTGTTTCAGTCTCTCAGATACTCCACCATTCAGTCCGAATCATTATATGAACTCCATGTCCCTTTATTGTCCTAATAACCAAAAATTCATGGTTGTCCATGTACATTTGTTGCCTACCAGTTACTGTGGACCAGTATTATAGCATTTCTCGATTCCCATCTGTCTGAATACTCGCTATAGGTTTTGCATCAGCAAGGGGCCAATATGAAATCTATAACAAGAGTTTGTGCTGGATCTAATACCTGCTCATGCTAACACTCATAAATTTCCATCCTTTAGCAAATGTGTAATTCCTGTAATTGAACTGACATGCGCAGCATTAATTTGCTTTTACTCTGTGAAGATGCATAGATCTACTGTGAAAGGAAAAGGCCCATTCTACAGGAATGTGGTTCATTTAGCGGGAATCAAATGCTTTTTGAGGTTGTACTTTATGGCATCAGTTCTTGTAGAAATCATTTTGACACATAGGCTGCAAAGTGTTTATATAAGGAAGTCATTTGCAACCTATTCATGTCAAAAAGACATTTATACAAAGTAATAACATGAATTGGATTTAGGGATTAACAACTTGAAAATATGAATTCGAAGCAGTGCTATTCATTTCTCCCTTCAAGACAATGCAGCAACATTGTCTGACAGGTTGCTTTGTAGCAGTGTGGCAGAAATAGCACCTATGATCTGAATTGATTTGCCTTTTCTCAATCCATCTGTTAAAAAGCTGATTTGTCTGCTGAAGCAGCAGCAGTAGAACAATCCTGGATTATCAGTGCGGACTTAATTCTTGAAAATCAAAAACCTGCCCTTCTTGCTGAGTTGTTGCTGCTTGCAGCTTTCACCATCCTGTGTTCTGATTTCTGGTTACTTATGGCCGTGGGCAGGAGGTTTTCCCCCAGAGTGAACGATAAAACGTTTTCTGACAGTCTTTTCCAGTCCGGTTTGTAAACTCTGATCGGCTTGTCCACGTTCTACCGTTGCTTCTTGGTTGTGTCTTTCTGAAGCTACAGGCTCACGGCATAGATCGGGTGGATAGTCAGAACCTTTTTTCTCCACGGCAGGGGCAAGAGGAGTTAGGTTTAAGGTGAGAGGAAGGAGTTTTAAAGGGGAGTGTGAGATGAAAGTTTTGTTGCACAGAGAGTGGTTGGTATCTGGAACCAGAGGAGATGACCGAGTCAGATGCAATCACTGCATTTGAGAAACATCAATGCACTTGTTGGAGGCAAGGCAGAGAAGGATACAGTCCGAATGCAGGCAAATGGGATTAGTGTGGATGGACAGAAAGGTTAGCATGGACATGGTGGGCCGAAGGGTCTGTTTCTGTGCTTTAAGACTCTATGACACAGTCCTCCTTATTCAAAGTCAAGTTTATTGACATATGCACAGGTGCAATGAAAAACCTGCAGCAGTGTCACAGGCACATAGCATCGTATAAGCAGCATTCACAAGAAAAACATAAATTAAGCATAAATTATACACAATTTTAACAAGAAAGGACACACATGGAACAACAAAAACAACATCCATTTTAGTGCAAAGTGGTCACAGTGTTGCTATACCGAGGTAGTGGTTAGGGCTGTGCAGGTTGGTTCAAGAACCGATTGGTTGAAGGGAAGTAGCTGTTCCTGAATCTGGTGGTGTGGGACTTCAGGCTCCTGTACCTCCTGCCCGATGGTAGCTGTGAGAAGATGGCATGGCCCGGATGGTGGGGATAGATGTTGCCTTCTTGAGGCAGCGCCATATGTAGATACTATCGATGGTGGGGAGTGATGTGTCATTGAACCCGCATTGACCATCAAACGAGCCCATTAAGGGCGAGAGAAACGGTGCATGAGAAATATGTGGAGGGAAAAGTAATGGGTGAGAAAACATGATCAGGGCACTGGTGAAACAGTTCAGATGCCTCATAGTTTGAGTCTCAGCCACAAACACGGCACCTGTAACATCGGTACCCCAGTGAGAGAGTGTCAATGTAAAAACTCGGCTTGCTTAATATAATGCCCAATACTTTCATCAGGGTGGCAGTGTATTATGTTTTAAGGCATTAGGAGAATAACCCTTGTAATGTTAAGTGAAATAAATGACAAGTTCTTGATTGACTACTTCAGTTCTGCTCCACAGGATTCAGCTTCTCAATAAATTGCCAGATTCGGGAACAGTTTGAATCCTTGTCAAGCTATTACACACCTGCAGCAGCTGTCAGGCTCAATCCTTTAAGCTCTTAGGTACAGGCAATATTTTAATTGGCTGCACAATTGTACTCACTTAAAAAAAACTGTTGTATTACTTAATTACACAGACCTTTATTTGCTTGCTTTGTTTTGCTCTGACATTTAAAAATGTCTAAGTATAACTAATCCAAAACTCAACCATTGTCACTGTACAGTATCTCTTGCTCTGTGCACCTGTCAGATGAATCATGGCTTGGTTTCAATACCTTCTTTGAACTTCACTCCCTGTGATGCACAGCATTGACATTGTGTTTATGTAACACTTTTAACATTGGAAAAATGTCCCAGAGTATCCAAAGCTTATTCCTCATGTATTCCCATCACCGAACAAAATTTTACACTAAGGCTATTACACTGGAAGAAATAGTTGGCCCCTCAAGCCTGCTCCATCGTTCAATATGATTATGGCTGATCTAATATTGACCTCAACATCACTTTCCCGTTCTCTCTCCATATCATTTGACTCTGTGTGTCGGTCTCCACCTTGAAAACATTCAATGATTCTGCCTTCACAGCTCTCTGTGGAAGAGATTTCCAAAGAGTTGCAACCCTCTGAAGAAATCCCTCCACATCTCTGTTTTAAATGGGTGACCCCTCTTGAAACAATGTCCCCTGGCTTCAGATACCTCGACTTGAGGAAATATCCTCTCAGCATCCACTCTGTAAAGCCCTCTCAGAATCTTACATGTTTCAATAAGATCACCTCTCATTTTCCTAAACACAAGCACAACCTACTCAACTCCTTCATCCTACTGAACTTCCTCATCATCCTCTCCAATACAAATATATCCTTCCTTAAACATGGAGATGAAACTGTGCACAGTACTCCAGATGTGATCTCACCAATGCCTGTTACATCAAAACTTCCCTATTTTGTTTTTCAATAAAGGCCAATATTCCATTCGCCTACTTGATTACCAGCTCTATCAGCATGTCAATTCTTTGAGTTTCATGCACTGGGACTGCAATGTCTCTTTGATCTCTAAAGGTGAAGTGATTACATTTAGGAATGAGCAAGAAACCAGAACTGGGGGAACGGAGATACGGAGATATCGGAATGGAGAGCATTGCAGATTTGAGGGGGTTTATGGGAGAGCACTTGAACATTAGGCAAAGAAATCTGAACTAATTAATTGGGAGCCAATATGGATTAGCACGCACAGGGTTGCTTGGAGGGGGGAGGTGGTGGGGGGAAGAAATGGAGCACTTCTTCTAAAAAGAAACAAATAGGTGTGTACATTATCTGTGAAATACAAGGACGTTTTGATTTTAGATTCTGTGGTGACCAGTGTCTGATAAGATATCTTTGTTAGTCACGCGTACATCGAAATACACAGTGAAATACATCTTTTTGCATCGAGTGTTCTGGGGCAGCCCGCAAGTGTCGCCACGCTTCCGGCGCCAACATAGCATGCCCACAACTTCCTAACCCGTACGTCTTTGGAATGTGGGAGGAAACTGGAGCACCTGGAGGAAACCCACGCAGGTAAGGGGAGAACATACAGACTCCTTACAGACAGCGGTGCGAATTGAACCCGGGTCACTGGCGCTGTAATAGCGTTACGTTAACCACTACACTACCATGCCTGCCAAAGGAGATTCAGCTTTTAGGCTTTTTAATACCTGTAAAATGTGAAGGGGCCCCTGAAGGCAGAGCGGGAAAAAGATTCTGCTGGTTGGAGACTCCAGGGTGTTTTTTTAAAATTTATTCAAGGGATGTGGGCTTCACAGGCTGAGCCAGCATTTAATGGCCCATCCCTGGTTGCCCTTGAGAAGGTGGTGGTGAGCTGCCTTCTTGAACCGCTAAGATGTGGGTGTACCCACAATGCTGTCGGGGAGCGAGTTCCAGGATTTTGACCCAGCGACGGCGAAGGAATGGCGATATTTCCCCAAATCAAGACAGTGTGTGACTTGGAGGGCAACTTCCAGGGGGTGGTGTTCCCTGTGCTTCGGCGGCCCTTGTCCTTCTCGCTGGTAGAGGTGGTGGGTTTGGAAGGTACTGTCTGAGGAGTCTTGGTGAGTTGCTGCAGTGTGTCCTGTAGATGGTCCACACTGCTGCTACTGAGCGTCAGTGGTGGAGTGCGTGAATGGTTGTGGATGGGATGTCTATCAAGTGGGCTGCTATGACCTGTGGGCACTGTTTCAAAATTTGACTCCAACCTTTCAGGAAAGTTGCCTTGCACCTTATTGTCTGCCTGCACTGCACTTTCTCTGTAACTGTAACACTTTATTCTGCACTCTGTTATTGTTTTCCCTTGTACTACCTCAATGCACTGTTGTAATGAAATGATCTGCATGGCTGACATGCAAAACAGTTTTTTCACTGTACCTCACGTGACAGTAATAAACCAATTCAAGTTGAGAAACAATTCTACATGTAGAGCTGATGTAAATCTCACACTTTTCCACAAATGCAATTGATGTGAGAACTGTTAATCTTAATTACTGATGGATTTTTGTCAATCAAATAGTGCCAGGGGCATGGGCCAATGATTCAGTCAGAGGACAATGAGGAATAGACTCAAGGGGCTACCTTTGTCCCTAAGTCCTTGCTTCCCTTTGAGTTCAGCAGTATCCCTTGAACTTTAATGGGGATTAAAGTGTTCAAGATATTTACAAATACAGGAGGTGGCCAACCTTACTTGTACAATCTATGGGCACGAAACCTCATCGGGGGTCATGTGCGGTTTTGTGTGTCAGAGTGGCTTGGGATGAGTCTTCTCCATCTTCAGCCTCCAGCATCAGTGAGCAGTTCAACTGGGAGAGGTTTTGTTGCTTCCATCACAAAGGTACTTGCTGTCACCATGTTGGTGCATTGTATTGGTTAACACACAATCACATTTTAATCGGATCTTCTTGGAGGTTATTATAAGGACGACTCATATTTTTATGGGACTTTTTACAACATCTCTCAGCACTTAGCAGCCATTGAAGTGATGTAGAGAAGGCACCAGCCCATCTTTGCACAGGAAGCTTCCATAAATAGCAATGGGATTATAAACAGATAATCTACTTTGGTGTTCTCGGGAGAGAAATACTGGCCAAGACACTGGCTCTTGGTGCTTTTCATCGACAGATGCCATATGATCTTTCACATGCATTTGTGCAGACAGATTAAACATCTGAAAGACTAGCAACCAGAGATCTGGCTCGAGGACAGCTTCTATCCCGCTGTTATAAGACTTATGAATGGACCTCTTACATGATAAAGGTGAACTCTTGATCTCTCAATCTACCTGGCATGTCTCATCACAGCCCTTGCACTTTATTTGTCCACCTGCACTGCACTTTCTCTGTAACTGTAACACTATATTCAGCATTCTGTTTTCCTTTTGTACTCTCTCAATGTACTTACGGAGTGATCTGTCTGGACAGCACGCAGACAAAAGCTTTGCACTGTATCTCGGTACATGTGACAATAATAAACCAATTACCATTGATGAAGAGCCATGTGTTGTATGGAGGCTGGGGTATCTGAATTGAAATAATGAAATAAAACTGGAATTAAAGAAAAAAAACAGGCCTCCATAGCAGTAACCATGACACCTTAGGAGTGTCATTAAGAACCATGTACTACCCTTGTACTACCTCGATGTACCGATGTGATGAAATGACCTGTATGGATGGCATGCAAAGCAAAGTTTTTCACTGTAACTCGGTACATGTGACAATAATAAACCAACTTACCAATATAATTCACTATAATGTCCTTTAGATAAGGAAATCTGCCACCTTACCCCAGTCTGGCCTACATGAGACTCCAGACCCATCAAGCTGGTTGGCTTGACACCGCCTCCCCATTTCAGGGGCAGTTAGGATTACTCAGGATGTGTGACACAGAAACAGGCCATTGGCCCAGCCAGTCCACTCGAGCATTTATGCTCCACTGGAGCCTTCTCCTGTCTTCCCTCATTTGGAATCATTGAGTTATACAGCATGGGAACAGACCCTTTGGCCCAACTCATCCATGCTGACCAAGCTGCTGAATTGAGCTAGTCCCATTTGCCTGCGTTTGGCCCATATCCCTCTAAACCTTTCCATGTACCTGTCCAAATGCCTTTTAAATTACATAATTGTACCTACCTCTACCACTTCCTCTGGCAGTTCGTTCCACGTACTCGCTACCCTCTGTGTGAAAAAGTTGCCCCTCAGGACCCTTTTAAATCTTTCCCCTCTCACTTTAAACCCATGCCCTCTAGTTTTGAACTCCTCTACTCTGGGGAAAAGACTTTGGCTATTCACCCTATCTATGCCCCTCATGATCTCATAAACCTTTATAAGGTCACCCCTCAGCCTCCGACGCTCCAGGGAAAGAAGTCCCAGCCTATCCATCCTCTGCTTATAACTCAAGCCCTCCAGTCCCAGTAACGTTATCGTAAATCTCTTTTGCACCTTCTCCAGTTTAATGACATCCTTCCTAAAGCAAGGCAGAACTGCACACAGTACTCCAAGTGTGGCCTCACCAACATCCTCTACAGCTGTAACGTGATGTCCCATCTCCTGTATCAATATTCTGACTGATGAAGGCCAGCGTGCCAAACGCCTTCTTCACCACACTGTCAACTTGTGTCACCACTTTCAAGGAACTATGTATTTGTACCCCAATGTCTCTCTGTTCTACAATACTCCCCATGGCCCTACCATTTACGATGTAAGTCCTGCCCTGTTTGTCTTATCAAAATGCATCACCTCGCCTTTCAATCCATTAACATGGATTCAGAGGCAACACAGTGGTGCAACAGTTAGAGCTGCTGTCTCACAACTCCGGGGACCCAGTTTTGATCCTGACCTCGGTGGCTGTCTGTGTGGAGTTTGCACGTTCTCCCTGTGACCGCGTGGGTTTCCTCCTACATCCCAGTGCACAGGTAAGTGACAAAAGAATCGAACAGGAGTTGATGAATGTGTGAGAGAGAATAACCTGCAGAATTACAGAGAAATAAAGAGGGGGGAATGGGACTGATGAGATTATTATCTTGGGCACTGGAAGGGATTTGATGGGCTGAATGGCCTCACTTGCCATAATAAGCAAATGTGACCCTCTATTCCTTTCTCCTGACCCGTACTATTTGCTTGTCCCACTTCAGCCAAACCACTCTTTGGACACAGAAGTTTCTTTAGAATTCCTGGTCGGATTCCTTGGTGACTGTTTTGTATCGACGACCTTCTGTCATGCTCTTCCCCCTGAGCGGAAATATTTTCTGTCTCAATTCTTCATAATTTTAACAAATTGATGCAGTGAATAGATAAATAAATAAATAAAAGCCTCCACCACCACTGTTCCCCTTCCTCATGCTCCAATATGTTCACATCCGTAGAATGGGATGTGAACCTCAACCCTACGAGTCCATAGTTCACTGAGAGCGGTGTTACAGGTAGGCAGGGTGGTGAAGAAGGTGTTTGGCATGCTGGCCTTCTTCAGTCAGGGCATTGAGTACAAATTGGGATGTTATGTTGCAGCTATACAAGATGTTGGTGAGGCTGCACTTGGAGTAATGTGTACAATTTTGGAGTAATGTGTACAAACAGGTTTGTGGGAAAGACATCATGAAAACTGTAAAGAGCGCAGAGAAGATTCACGAGGATGCAGCCAGGACTTGAGGGCCTGAGTTATTGGGAGAGGTTGGGCAGGCTAGGACTTTATTCCTTGGAACGTAGGAGATTCCTAACCCTAACCCTAACCCTAACCCAAGCCAACTCTACACCTAACCCTTTCCAACTCCGCAACTAATCCTTACCAGCACCCCCGCATGGAAAAACCCTCCACAAACACAGTTTCCCACCCTATTAAGATATGGAGTCTGGAATAAGGCACAGATTGCAATAACGGCGAACGGAACAAGACCAAGGTAGTGAAATCGTGAGCCAAATCAAAGTGGCAGGGTCTAGTGAGACTGAATATCCAGTAACGAGATCAATGAACACAAGAGAGATAATTTTCCCACTGCCTGCTAACTCACAACCTAACCTTATAGAGGTGTATAAAATCGTGAGGGATGTAGATAGGGTGAATGCACACAGTTTTTTTCCCAGGAAAGGGGAACTAAAAACTAGGGGGCATAGGTTCAGGATGAGAGGGGAGAGATTTAATAGGAACCTGATGGGCAACTTCTTCATGCAGAGGGTGGTGCGTCCATGGAATGAGCTGCCAGAGGACGTGGTTGAGGCAGGTACATCACCAACAGTTAAAAGACATTTGGATAAGTACGTGGATAGGAAAGGTTCAGAGGGATATAGGCCAAACACGGACAAAAATGGCACTAGCTTGGTGGGCACTGTGGTCGGCATGGATGTGTTGGGCCGAAGGGCCTCCATGCTACCTGATTCTATGACTCTAGTAATGCGGAACATTTTAGTTTTGCAGGAAGTGTCAGTGCCACTCCCCTTCCCAGTCTTTTCCTTGATTGTTGTTGTTTGAGGCATCTCTTGACACTTGGAACGCAGGCCTACCACTGACCTTCCTTTCATGTTCAGTCTGACTGACTCTTTGAAGAGTGGAGCAGTGGTCCATGGTGCGATTGATGAACCGCTCCAGCTAATTGCTTTCGAGCAGCTAATTCACAGTCTGTGTCAGTGACGATTAATTAAAGGCTTGAGGTTCACCTTTCTTTGAAGTTGGAAGTAGTAAAGGCTTCTCTGCAGGGTGAAATTATTTCTTAATTGATTTCATAGTCCAATCTTTCTTCCCAGTTCCGTAGTCTTTCCTAGTCTGGCTTGGATTCAGATAACTAATCACAGGTAGCTCGATATGGAATAGTATTTTTTGAATTTATTGTGAAGCAGCATTCGGTCCCCACTGTTGGAATGTTTTTTGGACTGATCTCAGTGACCGGTGTGGGGAGCAGTAAGGGTGCAGCAGAACCAGCCAAGATGAGAAAGCTTCCCATCATCTGTGAGAGGACGGAGCAGTGCTGCAACTCATCTTGGTGCTCTGACAGATTTCTACAGATGCACGGTGGAGAGCATTCTGACTGGTTGCATCACCGCCTGGTATGGAGGCTCTAATGCAAGAGGCTGCAGAGGGTTGTAGACTCTGCCAGCTCCATCACGGGCACAACCCTCCCCACCATCAAGGACATCTTCAAGAGGCGGTGCCTCAAGAAGGCGGCATCCATCATTAAGGACCCTCACTATCCGAGACATGCCTTCTTCTCGTTATTACCATCGGGGAGGAGGTACAGGAGCCCAATGACCCACATTCAACGATTCAGGAACAGCTTCTTCCCCTCCGCCATCAGATTTCTGAATGGTCCGTGAACACCATTATTCCTTTTTTTGCATTATTTATTTATCTTTGTAATTTATTGTAATTTTATGTCTTTGTACTGTACTGCTCCCGCAAAACAACAAATTTCACGTCATATAAGTCAGTGATGATGAATATAGTTCTGATTCTGATGTTAATGGTGGAATGCCTTGATGTACCTGGAAACTGGTTGAGGTTAAAGAGAGAAAAGTGCAAGTCTTTTTATGGGGCGTTCCATGGACTTGGCATTATCCAAAGTACAATCAATTTCAGCCACACACTTATTGAGACACTCCCCACACTGTTGCAGCGATATCATCTCTAGTTAACAAGCCTTCAGTTGCATGTCAGTGCATGGAATGGATTTTGGAAACAGAGTACAATGAGCTGACTCCACTGCACAAAAGCATTTAGCATAATTGACTTGGGGGGTAGGTGAATTTGAGGGCAATTATCTAGTCTTTATCACATTGCTATTTGTGGGAGCTTCAAGTGCGTGAAATGGCTGCCACATTCTCAATACTACACTTCATTGCATCTGAAACACCGCACGCCCAGTGTGCTGATGCTAATATTTAGCACAACTGTCCAACAGTCCCTTGGGTGTGAACCTGGGATACAAGCTCAGGTCTCAGGACTCTTACTTTAACTTGCAGCCTTCAGGAATGTCAACATGGACACCTGAGTCACAGCAGAAAACAAGACCCGCCTTACACTTAGATGGTTTTAATATCTTTTGTTTGGAATTTTCGAAGTCATTACACTATAGCACACCAGCTCAGATAGATTGCTGGTCCTCCTGTATTAACTCAATGTAATAAACTTATAACTGATTGAGAAATTTTGACCACCTTTTGCCCCTCCTCACCTGGATCCACCTATCACTAGCTAGCTCTTGCCTCAGCCCTCCCTCTCACCTCTACATACCGGCTGTCTCGCCTCTACTCTTTCAAGTCCAGATGAAGAGCTTCGACCCAAAACATCGAATGTCCATTTCCCTCCACAGATGCTGCCTGACCCACTGAGTCTCTCCAGCAGCTTGGTTTTTGCTCCAGATCCCAGCGTCTGCAGTCTCTTGTGTCTCTTTGCCATTCATTCAGTTTTTACTTTCTAATCAGAGAGTCATAATCAGAATCAGATTTGTTGTCACTGACAGATGATGTGAAATTTGTTGTTTTGCAGCAGCAGTACAGTGCAAAGATATAAAATTACAATAAATTACACAAATAAATAAATAGTGCAAAATAAAGGAATAACAAGGCAGTGTTCATGGGTTCATGGACCGTTCAGAAATCTGATGGCGGAGGGGAAGAAACTGCTTCTGAATCACTGAGTGTGGGTCTTCAGGCTCCTGTACCTCCTCCCCGATGGTAGTAATGAGAAGAGGGCATGTCCCGGATGGTGAGGGTCCTTAATGATGGATGCTGCCTTCTTGAGGCACCTCCTCTTGAAGACGTCCTCCATGGTGGGGAGGGTTGTGCCCGTGATGGAGCTGGCTGAGTCCACAACCCTCTGCAGCCTCTTGCGATCCTGTGCATTGGAGCCTCCATACCAGGCGGTGATGCAACCAGTCAGAATGCTCTCCACCGAACATGTATAGAAATTTGCAAGAGTCTTTGGTGACATACCGAATCTCCTCAAACTCCTAATGAAGTAGAGCCCCTGGTGTGCTTTCTTTGTGATTGCATCAATGTGTTGGGCCCAGGATAGATCCTCTGACACGTTAATGCCCAGGAACTTGAAGCTGCTCATCCTTTCCACCGCTGACCCCTCAGTTATCCTTTATTGCAAAACATCCTCCTTTCATGAATAAAAGCACAATCACATCTTTCAATCCAGATTCTTCTTTCAAAGAACACCTTCAGTCAGCAAAATTTAATTTGTTGTCCATACAATTGTGATACCTTGGTCATCTGATTTTCATCACTCAACCATTGGCAGCCATGCCTTCAGTTGCCAAGAAGTGATACTCTGAACCTCCCTCTCCATCTCAAATGCTATCTTTTAGCTTTTTCCTTTTTAATACCTTACAAAGTGTTTGGTTGCGATATCTCTTACCGTGCTCAACCCACAAAGTTTGTTGGATGGTATTTCTGTGAAGAGCCTTCTAAAATTAAGTTGTTGGTGTCTCAATTCACGAATGTTGATATGTTGAAAATACTTCTATTTTAGAAAAAAATATAAGTATTTCAATTTTCTTATCAACCTGTGGCGGAAAGAAATTTGAAATAAGCCTATTCTTTCTAAATTCCTGCATCATTTCAGAGACCTTGACCAAAGCAAGATTGTGTAAATTTTTCACGAAGGTGACATGTTAATTTTATGTTTTCATAGCTTAACTAAAAAGTCCTTAATGTGGAAAAGATTCATTGTATTTTATCAGATCTATTTCTCACATTACAAGAGGCAATGATATATTTCTAGCCATGCATTATTGCTGGCAGTAGATCAGAACTCATGATACGTATTTCATAAAGATGTACTGCATATTCTTCAGACATGAATTAATTGTCTGAAGCCGTTCTTTCAGTGGTTTCAAATGCATGAAATATGTAGCGGGTCTGAGGAATAGAGCTATTGAATTTTACTCCTGGTGGTTACAAGGCTGTTTCATCTGTATAACCCACTGGTTTACATACAAATAAGGTGGCTCTGTTTTCCAAACCATTCTGTGGAAGAATATCAATTTTACATTATATTAGGTTTGCAGCACACACTCATTGAACTGTGTTGTATGAATCTATTAATGCCTACAGTTGAATGCTCAGTGGTAATAAAGATGGTTAACTCTTAGCTATCTGTCCCTCAGGACTGACAACATTGTTAGGATTTAAGTGAGATGTTCAGACAAACTAAGGAGCTGCAGATACTGGAAATCTGAAATAAAAACCAGATACGGGAAATACTGAGGAGGTTGGGCAGCATCAGTGGAGAAAGAAACAGTGAAGGTTTCAGGTTGAACATGAGGACAAGGGAAAGATGCAGTATGGTGGGGTTGTGGTTAAGTGGGTCGGACTATTGATCCGTAGACGTGAATTAAAATATCACCATAGCTGCTGAGATTTAAATTCAAGTAATTCACTTAATCTGGAATGAAAACCTAGTGTAAGTAATCTTCTAGACAGGACCCTTAACAGCATTGATATACAGAGGGATCTTATGGTCCAAGTCACACTTCCATTTAAGAGTCATAGTCATACAGCATGGAAACAGGCCCTTCGGCCCAACTGGTCCATGCCGACCAAGATTCCCATCTAACCTAGTCCCATTTGCCTGCGTTTGGCCCATATCCCTCTAGACCTTTCCTGTCCATGTACCCGTCCAAATAACTTTTAAATGTTGTTAATGAATCTGAATTAACCACTTCCTCTGGCAGCTCATTCCATATACTGACCACTCTCTGGGTGAAAAAGTTGCCCCTCAGGTTTCTTTTATATCTCTCCCCTCTCACCTTAAATCCAAGCTCTTTAGTTCTTGATTCCCCAATGCTGGGAAAAAGACTGTGCACATTCACCCTATCTATGCCCCTCATAACTCTAGCTGGTGACCCCTTATTCTCCTACGCTCCAATGAAATAGTTCCCTTATAACAGCGGGACAGAATCTGTCTTTGAGCCTGGTGGTGCGTGTTTTCAAGCTTTTGTATCTTCTGCCCAAAGGAAGGGGGGAGAGGAGAGAATGTCCTGGGTGGGAGGGGTCTTTGATTGTGCTGGCTGCTTTTCTGAGGCAGTGGAAAGTGTTGACATGGAGGGGAGGCTGGTTTCCGTGATGTGCTGAGCTGTGTCCACAACGCTCTGCAATTTCTTGCAGTCTTGGGCAGAGCAGTTGCCATACCAAGAGATGTGTGGAGGTTGTGACCTGTGTTGGACACAAGTCTTTAGTTCACTGCCCAGAGAACAAAGGCCAAAATCTGCCCCACGTTCTCCAGCTGGATGCCAATTGTCTTGACGAGCACTCAGCAAGAGCCGTGTTTAGAACCGTGCATTTTGCTTGCCAATAATGCATCACTGCAGCTCCCACTGCCACCTGCTATGGGCACAGGAATCATGTAGGGCAATCCGTCAAAATACAGATACAAGCTACCTATTTCCTTGTTTCTGCTCTCTAGACAATTGTAACACCTACCTTTAAATAGTAAAGCTGACGCTCATCGTTTAAAACCATTATCCAGCTGCAATGCTGTGCAAACCACAAGACTGCTTGAAAAATCTGAAGGGGATGCATGCTTGGGGACAGAGTGTGGACTTTGAACATTTTCTCGTGTATGGAAATCCAATCCATTATTTATTATCCTTTACATTGTTAACTGTGGCTCTCATCTTTGAGGCAGGAGTTTCAACACCCACTAGAGTGCGACGATTTCGGCTGACGCTCCAGTATAGTACCGAGGGACTGCCATACCGTTCATAGTGTTCATAGAGTTTTAGAGCATGGAAACAGGCCCTTTGGCCCAACTGGTCCATGCTGACCAAGATGCCCCATCCAGGCTGGTCCCATTTGCCAGCGTTTGTCCCATAACCTTCTAAACCTTTCCAATCCATGTACCTGTCCGACTGTCTTTTAAAAGTTGTTATTGTACCTGCCTCAACCACTTTCTCTGGCAGCTCATTCCACATAGATACGCACTCTTTGTGTAAGGGAAGTTCCTCTCAGTCAACACCCTGTTGGATGAGATGTAAAGTTGTCACCCTGTCTGCAATGCAGGCGGCAGTCAAGTCACCAGTGTGAGGAAGAGATGGGACCTATCCGTGATGTGTGGTCTGCCTTTACCTCACAATCGAAACCAACTCAACAGGACATCTGGCCTATATCAGATTAGTGGGATCTTGCTGTGCACAAATTACTGCCATCTGTTTTGCATTTTGCAAAAGTGGCTGCACTTCAGAAGCAAAGCTAAGACTCCGGCCAGAGAAGACTGCCTCTTGGCACTTATCTTTACAATCCATCGCAATGTTGAAAATCCAAAAAAAACTGCCGATGCTGGAACTTCGAAATAAAAACACTGTAAATACTCAACAGGTATGTTGTGGAGTGAGCATTGGGATGAATGTTTCGTTAGAACTCATCTCAAAGTGTTATTTCCAACTGAAGTATCTGATTTTACCTCTGCTACGTTTACCAAGGCGTTCATTGTGTTTCCCTATGTTTTCACTCATCCTTAGAAAAACAGCTTCAGACTGAGTGGGGGAAAGTTTAAAGGAGATTTATGAGGCAAGATTTTTTTTTACACAGAGTGGTGGGTGCCTGGATTGAGCTGCCAAGGGAAGTGGTGGTAGCAATGTTAAAGAGGCATTTAGACTGAGACGTGAACAGGCTGAGAATGAATAGATATAGACCGTGTGCAGGCAGATGTGCAGTTAAATTGTCATTATGGTCGGTACGGCCATGGTGGGCTGAAGGGCCTGTTCCTGTGCTGTCCTGTTCTATGTTCTAAGTTCCTCTCCTTCAGTTATGTAGCTGAGCTTTCAATCTGTCCACTTCCAATGCCTGATGGTGTGACTAGAGAACTCTCCGGGGTACTTCAAGGGGAAACACTTCTAACATGCTTTGCTAAGTTAGATAGACAGATGAATGATAGAAGAATAGGGGGCTATGTGGGAGGGAAGGGTTAGATAGATCGTAGAGCAGGATAAAATGTTGGCACAACATTGTGGGCTGAAGGGCCTGTACTGTGCTGTAATTTTCTATGTTCTATGTTCTTTCAAGGCATTGGGTTGGACTTCATTTCCAGTCTGCATGCCTGCCCATCCCAACCTGTTCTGGTCATGGGCATGTTGAACCTCCACATCTGACTGTCCTGTGACCCGTAACCAAACCTCAGGTGGTGAATCCTGAGGCCAAACCCCTCCAGACTGCCCTGACTGAGTTTTGACAGCTCACCACTGTTAGAAAAATATAAAAAAAACTCTTCAAATAAACTGAAATAGTTTTTAAAAAAAATCAGAAAACACATTCAATTAAGAACTCCTTAAGCTACTAGAAATGAATTAAAAGATTAAATTAAACTAAATAAACCACTTAATGGCACTTACCTTTCCACGGACCCTTTTCAGATCAATGGGGTATTGCTTCTAACACCAGCCCTTGCTGGAGTAAGACTGAAGGATGGGCGTGAAGGGCTTCTTAATGGTCATCTCTGGGTGCCTGTGTGAGGAGACCTGGAGCAGAGCTGACATTCAGATCTGTCAGCTTTTCAATGGTAGGACGCAGAACTTGGAGATGAGCTCAGTACCAATCAGCAGAGGGTAAGTATGACCTGGCCCAATAGTTTAGAGGCCCTTTGCAGTTAGAATCATTCTTGGTTGCTCGTGCTAAACGTGCGAGGTAGACGTGGGCGTGCGTGGTACCATGCTTTCAAAATTTGGCTCCATTGCTTCGGTGGAATCCAGTATTGGAATGGGACCACAAAGCCAGTGAGAAACTATACTGTGCATTTAGCACAAGCATGCAAGGATGCAAGAATTTCCATTGAATCTTTCAGCACAGAAGGAGGCCTTTCAGCCCGTTCCAACCAAGCCAGCTCACGGCCCCACTCTCCAGCTTGCTTCCCCGTCAATCGATCAATTACCATCAAGTTGCTGTCAAAGTCTAGAGATCCAGTGGAGCAGTTCTTTCCAAGGTGAACTCTTCCCCACTGCATCCCAAAGTTCAGTGCACCCCAGCAGTATGTGTTCAGTCACCTTCCCAAAGATCAACTCCACCTCCATCTCCAATAATGAGTTTGAAATCTCAGCAGTCCTCTGTGTGAAAAACATCCTAAATTCTGCGCTTGTTCCTGCAAATTATTTTAAATCTTTAATCCTTGTTGCTGGCTCACTTGCCCAAGGAAACTGTTCTGTCAAATCCCTTCATAATTTAGAATGCTTCAGTTTGACTTCCTCCTTAATAATGGCCTGAAAGTAATGGTAGCATCTTTGAACCAAAAAGGGAAAACATATTATTTTCAGTGAAGATCAATAATTGCAGTGGAGAAGCAAAGCTCAAAGCTTTGACAGTTTAGATCAAATTAAAGAAGTGTATATTAATAAGTGATTATGTTTAGGTACTAGTTGGAGGACAGTAAATTCTTCAAGCATCTGTCTGGGGCAAGAATACTTGAGAAGCAATAATATGACAGTCTTAGTGAATTGAATTCAGTTAGTTGAATTGGTCTCTTGTTGTCACGTGTACTGAGTTGTCGTCACATGTAGTGAAAAACTTTGTTTTGCATGCCATCCATACAGATCGTTTCATTGGAACAGTGCATTGAGATAATACAAGGTAAAACAATAACAGAATGCAGAATACAGTGTTACATTCACAGAGAAAGTGCAGTGCAGGCAGACAATCAGGTGCAAGGCCATAATGGGGTAGACTGTGAGGTCAAGAGTCCATCTTATCATACAAGGGGACCATTCTAAAGTCTTACGACAGCAGGATAGAAGCTGTCCTTGAGCCTGGTGGTATGTGCTTTCAGGCTTTTGTATCTTCTGCCAAATGGGAGGGTGGAGAAGAGAGAATGTCTGGGCTGGGAGGGGTCTCTGATTGTATTGGCTGCTTTACCGAGGCAGCGAGAAGTGTAGACAGAGTCCATGGAGGGGAAAGTGTTGAAAGAGTTATCATGTATGTTCATTTACATTTGGTGAAATCTTAAGATATACTTGCATGATTGCATAATGTTGTTGAAGCAGACAGGGGAATTTGCTATTGTATTCTTTTCTCTTTTTCCCCAAACCCTACAAGCCCCCAGTAAGTTTAGAATTTACTTATTTTCCCCTGCACTTAAATTCCTCTCCTTTCCTTAATGAACCCTGACCATTTTTATTTTTGTGTTTGAACTGGTGCCAGCTCATTTATTCATATAAGCTCTGTAAGGCATGGATAAATTTATTCTATGCAGCATTTAATAAGGAATTGAATTAAAAATTGGCTTATGCTATGACATGCTTAGCACTGCCCTTCTGGAGTGTGAATTCTGAACCATTGGCCCTCTCAAGAACATGGTGTGTCATCAATCTCTTGGTTATGTGACAAGGCCACTGATTTCTTCCAATAGTACTTGAGGCAGTTGTTTAATAATTAATTTTTTCGTTGCTGAAGTACTCAATAAAGTGGATTGAAACATTTTATTCAAGGGCAGGATATTACATCTTCAACACTGGAAGAGAAAATATAATTCCCATGCAAAGGCTGAAACATAAATCAAAATGTAGTTGAATAAAAGTCTAATTTTGCTGCAGCGATTTTTTTTCTGAGATGTGGAATATGTTTTAAAGGCTCTTAAATTTATATTTTTTAATTTGTGGCAATATCATTTCCATTTATTTCAACCGTGAAACATAATGCTGTCTGCACTGATGTATTAAATATGATGTTCAGTGATTATATTGTTATAGGTTAGCTAAGTAACATTGCATCTGTTCTCTGAAAGCATTAAATTTAATGCAAGGGCCGTTCTATACAGTTCTGTTTCTTTGGTAGTTAAGGCACCTAAGTTTTTACAAGCTGTAAGTAGCAATGAAGAACTGGTTCAGATGGCCAATTCATAAATATAGCAGCTATTCAATTGAAAAGAAAAGTTTTTCACTTAATCTTTGAAACATTGAAAATTCTTTGCGGGCTTAGCAGGGTAGATGCAGGCAGGATGTTTCCTTTGGCCGAGTCCAGAATGAGAGGTCACTGTCTCAAAATGAAATGAGCAGAAATTTCCTCACCCAAAATCTTAAGAAATATCTGCTGCAGAAACACTGTGGTGGTAGTGGGGAGTCTCATAACTTTGAGGAATTTTCCAATCGAGGACTTGAATTACCAAGGCATAGAAGGCTACACACCAAGTGCTGGGAAATGGGATTAGTGCAGATGGATGATAGATGGTTGGTATGGACATGGTGGGTAGATGGGCCTGTTTCTGTGCTGTATGAGTCTTGGTTTACTTTTGTCACATGTACCGAGTTACAGTGAAAAGCTTTGTTTGCATGCCTTTCAGACGGGTCGTTCCACACATAAGTACATCGAGGTAGTACAAAATGATAACCAATAACAGAATGAAAAATATGGTGTTATAGTTGCCGTGCAGGTTTTAAAGTCGGGGAATGAGATTTAAAAGAATAGAATGATTTCATAAATGTAACAAGTAGATCTGTTGAAGCCATCTTGTAAAGAGTTGCCATGGTCTGGCGCCATTTTGGAATAGTTACTGATTCCATTCAAAACCAAGGTCAGTAGATTTCTGGAAATGAGAGGAAGTAGGGGATATAGGGGGAGGTGGGAAGACAGGAGAGCAGCCCTGGTCTTGTTAGGTAGCAGGACAGGTTGAATGGACTCCTCCTGCTCCCATTTCTTTTATTCACCTTCAGATAGGAAAACCAGGGCAATGCAAGTAAGCTCCCACGCAGGGCATTGTGCGAATAATCAAATAATCCACTTTTGTTCGCTGTTGAAATATATTGGCCCCTGAATCAGGTATAACACTTATAAAAATGCCATTGCCTTTTCTTTTAAATGTCTTTACCTTTTCCGTCAACAAGAGAGAGGAGGTAGGGCCTCTTCCCAATAAACTCCCACAAGACAAGCAGTACTAAAAACAGAAAATGCTTGAAACACTCAAAAGGTCAGGCAGCATCTGTGGAAAGAGAAATAAGTAGGGGATCCTCTATCTGATGTTAACATAAACTCTGTTTCCCTTCCGCAGATGCTGCCTGACCTGCTGAGTGTTTCCAGCATTTTCTGTTTTCATTTCAGGTTTCCAGCATCTGCAGTTTTTCTTTGTTTTTTATTTTCATTCCCTCAGGCCTGCACTGTGAACTTGGATTTTTTGTATTTAAGTCCAGGGATTCGGACTTGCTGTCTTTGAGGCAAATCAAAGTCAAGGTCGAGTTTGTTGTCAAATGCATACATGCACAGGTGCAATGAAAAGCTTACTTGCAGCAGCATCACAGGCACATAACATCAGATAAGCAGCATTCAGAAGAAAACCATAAATTAAACATGAGTTATACACAATTTCACAAGAAAGAACACAATTAGAACAAAAAGGACGAAGTCCATTTTAGTGCAAAGTGATCAAAGTGGTCATAGTGTTGCTAAACTGTAGTGATTGGGGTTGTGCAGGTTGGTTCAAGAGCTGAACGGTTGAAGGGAAGTAGCTGTCCTTGAACCTGGTGGTGTGGGACTTCCAGCTTCTGTACCTCCTGCCCAATGGTAGCTGTGAGAAGATGGCATGGCCCGGATGGTGGGGATCTTTGATGATAGATGTTGCCTTCTTGAGGTAGTGTCTCTTGTAGATACTACCGATGTGCTATGCACTCAGTCACAGCTGACAAGTGAGGTGATAGTGGCCAATTACAGTTCCTGGATGCAGCAGTATCTACATAAGCACTTACCATTGCCAGCATTTACTTGTTTGCAGCTGTGTTTAGAAATTGGAATGATCTCTGACAATGTTTTCGGAGCCTTTATAATGTGCACAATGTTGTCTTCCTTTCCAAGGTCAGATTAGCTTTGGTTTAGAGACTGTGAATTCAAAACAAAACGGATTCTGAAGTGTTTTGATAGTTAACAAAAGGTGAAAAGCTGTTGGTTTGCTTTGTGAATATTTGAAGTTTTGGAGCACTGATTTTAGTACATCACCAATTACTGCATTACTGTGAAACTTCCACTTTGACTTTGATCTCCAGTACACACGTTCAGTCTCTCTCCCTGCATCAATCAGAAACTGTAATTGAATTATTTTTTGCTTTTAATCACATTATAAATAGTGTTCTTGCTTATTCCTTTGCATATCAAGAATCCATCTACCCCTGCATTTGGAGAAAGAGAGTTCCGAGGACTCAGATTCCTCTGTGAGAAAGAAAAATTATTGTCTTATCTCTCTCTTAAATGGGCTAATAATTTATAAACAATGAACCTAGTTCTAGATGTGATGATCAGATACATTTAAAAACTGTTGAAATTAAGTAATAATACATATTTAAAGAAAAAGTAACATTTTTGTTTAAAAATATTAAACCAATTGATAGAGGCAGAGGTTTAAGGTGACAGGAACCTGAGGGGCAACTTTTTCATCCAGAGGGTGGTCAGTATATGGAACGAGCTGTCAGGGCAAGTGGTTGAGGCAGGTGCATTAACAATGTTTAAAAGGCACTTGGACGGGGACATGGATAGGAAAGGTTTCGAGGGATATGGGCCAAACACGGGCAAATGGGACTAGCTTAGATGGGCATCTTGGTTGGCATGGATGAGTTGGGCCGAAGGGTCTGCTTCTGTTCTGTGTGACTCTCTGACTCTAATTAAATAAAAGTGGCAAATGACAGGGTCTACTGCCTGAGGCATTCACTCTGTTTCCTCCCTCCACAGATGCTGAGTGTCTGCATCATCTTCTGGTTTTGTTTTGGATTTCTATCATCTGTAGTTTTGTGATATTAATTGACTAAAAAACTAAACATACTGCAAAGTGAACATAAAGCTGCGCTTACCTTTTCAATGGAGGTGGATCACCAGGTTCACGTGGTTGGATGCACCAGCCATGGCTGGTGGGAGGCTGAATTCTGGACAAAGGAGCGTACCCAGCCCTTGTCCCAGACCACTACATGGTGCCCCTGGGTTCCGTGGTGAGTCCAAGCTTGGAGCAGAAGGTCAATTAATCACCGGCACATTTCACAGACTTCCCTGCCCCAGTGAGCATCTGCGGAAAACCAAAAGACGCTGACGTATGCAGCTCTGCGAAACGTCAGCTCACTGTTCAGCGAGTCAGCTGCTCTTGCTGTTTATTACATTTTTCCTGGGTCTGCAATCTAGCTGTGCTTGTTTCAACCACTCGTGGCCTTCCAAAGATTCATAGGACTCAAAGCTGCACTTTATTACAGTGCTCTGTTTTGACAAGGTTATGCACTGTTTTCAAACTTAGTAACAGAGGAGTCAAAAGGTTTCACCATCTCGCCCTTCCACTGTTTGTATAAAATTGCTTGAATTTAAAATAATACAATGCTCTTCTCATCTCCTTTCCAATTCAACTGTATTGGAGGGGGCTAAAGGTCTTATCCAGCAATCTTGATGAAAATTAACTCTTCAAATTTCACCTTCCTACTATTTCATGGTGTGTTGTTGGTATAATCTAACGGTGTGCATTGAGGTTTTCAATCTGGGCTCACAAAGAATGAGGTCACTTGAAGCCCATGGGAAGAACATCTCAGGGTGTCCTCGACACATTAATATGCTTGGCTCTGAGTGACTGACTGTGACCTGTTGCTCAAGGGACGCTCCAAGGAGATGATGCAAAGAGAAAGTATGTAAGGCATTATTTGAGAAACGCATCCTTTGTATGGTTTGCTTCCTTTTGTATTAAAATTGATTATTAGGAGACCAGGACACTTAATCTGCCGTTACCCAGTACGAGTATCAGACAGAGCTGTCGAAGCAGTGTGCTCTGCATGCTTTGTAATGTAATAAAAGTCGCTGCTTTCTCAGCAAATGCTGGAAAGTGGATGGCAGACATTACCATCTTCAGCCAGAGAGGTTTAATTGTTTCCCATTTCTAATCATTGGTGTTGAGATTGGGGGCTAATGCATTTTGCGCGATTTCACTTCATTGGTTAATTTGAATATATTTGATGTCTGTGTCTGTCTTGTCAAGGATTTCATAACGGGGAGAAAAAGCTGGAACCTATGAGTTCGCTTGCACTCTCCCCTGATAAGTTAGTGTATTTATCCAGTAAGTAAACCATAAGGATGAAGAAAACATCATCCTTCGTTTGTGTTGAGTGTGTGATCTCAGCTAGGGACATCAGTAGGAGGTGTTTTTATTGGCGCTGAAATTGGTTTAAGTGCCCAGAGATTAGAGAAAGGGAAAAAAAAATTGGCTGCGGACCCTGTTTCTGATCACTACCTAAAGATCTCTGCAGGGACATGTAAAATTTCACTGAGGGAGGGAGGGGCTCAGATGCAAGACCACATGGGGTTAGCAGATTGATGGCATCCATTTTCCCACCTGGAGTGAGAGTAATTTGCAAGATTTACCAGGAGGAAGTCTGCAATTAAGAACTACATTCCAAAGCATGAGGTAGTGTTGATACAGTCCAAACTCAGTTGTGGAAATGCATCTTTTATTCAAGCTTACTTGAATAAAATGTATCTTTTATTCAAGCTTACTTAAGTAGACAAGGTGCCAAGGTGTATGGCATGCTTGCCTTCATTGGTCGCAGCATTGAGTAGAAGAGTCAGGAAGTCATGCTACAGCTGTATAAAACTTTGCTTAGGCCGCATTTGGAGTATCGTGTACAGTTCTGGTCACCCCATTACAGGAGTGACGTAGAAGCTTTGGAAAGGATGCAGAAGAGGTTCACCAGGATGCTGCCTGGATTAGAGAGTGTGAGCTATAAGGAGAGGTTTGACAGACTTGTGTTGTTTTCTCTGGACCGTCGGAGACTGAGGGGAGACCTGATCAAAGTTTATAAAATTATGACAGTCAGAACCTTTTTCCCAAGGTAATAGTATCAAATACTAAGGACACACATTTAAGGTGAGAGGGAGAAAGTTTAAAGAAGATATACAGGGCAAATTTTTTACAGAGGGAGTGGTCGGAGCCTGGAATGGGCTGCCAGGGATAGTGGTGGAAGCGGATACGATAGAGGCGTTTAAGAGGCTTTCAGATGAACATTCAGAGAATGGAGGGATATTGGTCATGCAGAGGCAGAAGAGATTTATTTCAATTTGGCATCATGTTCTGTGCAGACCTCATGGGCCGAAGGGCCTGTTCCTGTGCTGTACTGTTCTATATTCTATGTTTCTCTATCTATTTCTAAGAATAACCAGTTCTGCTCATGCTTAGCAGAATGATACAGTAGTTCAATGGTTAAAGTGCTTGATATGTGGTCCTGTGTTCATGATTTGTATCATGGGGCTACCTAATATTTCCCAAGCTGTTTGCTGCACATCACAAGATGGATTTTTACTGGTTCCTTGGCTAATCACAGATGGGGCGCCCCGTGTGAATGGAGTCTGTGTTCCCAAGAGAGAAAGGTCTGACACAATCCACCTTGCCTCACAGTGTGGCTTCTGTCCTAACAGATTGCTGACAGTCGACGTCCTGACGGCAGTGGAGATCTTTGTGGAAAAATAAAGGCAAGCATATGGGGAACAAGAGATAATAATAAATAGAGGGAACCCGTTGGAGCAAGTTATGGACCACCCGCATCTAAAGCAGTTAGCAGCAGGCTTGTGTCTCAGAACTGTCTGTCTTTGAAGCTTAGGTCCCTGAGCTAAATTTAGCCTTTTATTCATTGGGAGTGCTGTGAATTAATGGGAGGTAAATTAGGGGCCCTGGATCACCTGGCTTTGTATCATCCTCCTGCTGGGTAGTTGCTGAATGAAAGACTCCGAAAAATGCAGGAGCAGAAGCGTTCTTCAATAGACATAGTATACAGTAGACAATACAGATGTACTGTTGAAAGTATCCTGACTGGTTGCATCACGGTCTGGTACGGCAGTTCGAATGTGCAGGAACGTAAAAAGCTGCAGAGAGTAGTGGACTCAGCCCAATACATCACGGGCATATCCCTCCCCACCACTGGTAGTATCTACAGGAGGCACTGCCTCAAGAAGGCAACATCCATCATCAAAGATCCCCACCATCTGGGCCGTGCCATCTTCTCGCAGCTACCATGGGGCAGGAGGTACAGAAGCCTGAAGTCCCACACCACCAGGTTCACGAACAGCTACTTCGTAACCGACCTGCACAACCCTAATCACTACCTCTGTGTAGCAACACTAAGGCCACTTTGTACTAAGATGGACTTTGTTTTTTTCTATTTGTGTTCTTTCTTGTAAAAATTGTGTATAGTTAATGTTTAATTTATGCTTTTCTTGTGAATGTTGTGTATCTGATGCTATGTGTCTGTGATGCTGCTGCAAGTAAGTTTTTCATTGCACCTGTGCACACACGGACTTGTGCACATGACAATAAACTTGGCTTTGACTTTGGCATGAATGAAGGGGAGTGGAGAGTTTGGAAATTAATGCCTTTCACATCTAAATCTACATCTAAACTTACAACTGGAATCAAACCTCCAATTAAAAAATAAGAATACATTCTTGTATTTAAGAAAGAGATTAACAGATTTTTAGATATTCAGGATATTAAAGAATAGGGGGTTAGTGCAAGAAAATGGTGTTGAGATAAAAGATAGGCCAGGATCTTATTGAAGATGGACCAGTGTGAGAGACTGAATGACTTGTTTCTCTTCATGTGTGGGAAGGTTTTCATGTATCTGGCATATTTCATGACTCAGAAATTTTCACCCACTCAGATAATTCTGAAGCATGGTTACTTTTGCAACGTAGGAAACACAGCAGCTACCTAGTGCACACAAGCTCCCACAGTGATCTGAAATTGTCTCGATAGTCTCTTCTTAGAGGTGTTAAAGGATAGAGATTGTCTTGGGCAGCATGAAGGGCTGCTCCATTCTTTCAAAATGAAAGTTACAGGATCGTCTAGATCACCTTACCAAGTGGGTAGAGCTTCTGGTTAAAGTCTTGTCTAAAAGACGGTATCTCCAACCACGTCATGTCACGTCCTCTTGGTATCTGCAGTGTCAACCTAGATCTTTGTGCTTGAACCTCTGGATTGGGATTCAAACTCACAACCTTCTGACTCCACAGCCAGCATAATTAACAACAGAGTATCTTGAGTGTCCATTTGATAGCGTCACTGCTAGCTATTATTGGCTAAAGTTGGGACTGGTTAAGGAAAATGGGTTGGAAGCAAATGATTGACCATGATCTTCTTGACTGGTTGGGCAAACTTGGGTTGTTTTCTCTGGAGCCGCAGAGGCTGAGCTGAGGCCTGATAGAAGTTTATGAGATTATTGGAGGTGCAGATAGAGTAGACAGCCGGTATCTTTTTCCCAGCATTGAAACGTCTAGTACTAGAGAGCATACATTTAAGGTGAGGGGGGGGACAGTTTAAAGGAGATCTGCGGGGCAAGTTTTTCCACACAGAGAGTGATGGGTGCCTGGAATGCACTGCCAGGGGTGGTAGTGGAGTCAAATACGATAGATGCGTTTGAGAGGCCTTAGATGGGCAGAAGGGATTAGTTTAGTTAGACATTTATTTACGTTTAATTAGTTTGGCACAACATCCTGGGCCGAAGGGCCTGTTCCTGTGCTATTCTGTGTTCTATGATGGAACAGGGATGATGACCCGAATGGACTATTTCTGCGTCTGTATCTTCACTTGGCAATCTCACTGAATATGGTGGAAGAGCAAGATATCACAGATGCTGCACATGCGCGGTAAAACCTGGAAAATGCTGGCTAATACCCAATAAATCGGGCAGCCTCCACTAAAACAGAAACAGGATGAACGTTTCCAGTAGAACGGGACCAGGAAACGTGAGTGGAACCTGCCACGGTGGTAGAAAGAACACCTCTGAATGGAAGGGCTACCAATTTTGTCTGCTCAAGGCTCACGCAGAGAAGGGTAGGACACCTCCAAGCAATTGGAGTGGAATTTCACATCTGGCTATGTTTTGTCAAAGAATATGAAGATTGATGGAGACACAAGAGACTGCAGATGCTGGAATCTGGAGCAACACACAGTCTGCTGCTGGAACTCAGCAGGTCAGGCAGCATCTGTGGAGGGAAATGGACTGTCAATATTTCGGGTCAAGACCCTTCTTCTGGACTGAAAGAGAGGAGATAGCCAGTATAAAGATTAATGATAGTGAGCAGCACACATCTCCGACCTCCTGACTTTGTAAATAAAAACATGGCCAATTTCGAACAACATGTAGAGAAATAAGTGTTCGTCATTCACTTAGTTTATAGCACCATGAAATTTACACATAGACTGAAGGTTAATTTACTCAAAGTTAATATTTCATAGAGCCATATATTTCCAACCAAGATGTTAATTGAGTGTAACTACCATGTTGTGTTTTTACTCAGTTAAACGGGTTCCTTCCACCTTTTCACCCGAGATGTAGCACAGAGGTCAAACATTGCAGGATAAACACGGGAAGATAATTTATTTTTTATAAATGCCATCACTTCCATGGGAAAACCACACACCATATTTAAATCAGGATCTTTTAAATTCTCCACAGATGAAGAATTACTATGTTCTTTTTCCTGCTTGCTTTCTCCTGTCGAAGGCAGAGCCTCTCTTTAAATAAATTTGCGGAAGGTTAGGCAAATGGTTATCTGGAAGATAAATAAGAAAGAAAGACTATTATTTGAAGCCCATAAACATGCTTTAGCATTTAATACACTGTGAACATCATACGGTTTATGAGGGAAAGGTATTTTATTCTTTATTGGAATGTACAGTTCTGTTAATCTGACACCCTTGGGACGTTGGTGGTACCAGACTGGCAGACTTTCTGGACTATTGGATGTTGCTCATGTTATTATCTCAACCAACTCTTAATTCACTTTCTTTTTGGATGTTTCAAAGTAGGTTGAGTATTTTTTCAGTGGACCGGCTGAGTGTAAAAAGAGCAGGGGGAAGCAAAACCCAGAGAGTTTAAAGGGAGCGCTGGAAACAGGACCCCCAGGAATTTTTTTAAGAAATGTGGGAATGGGGCCCTGGTGAGAAGGAGTGTGGGAATGGGGCCCCGGTGACTTTATGTGGGAATGGGGCCCCGGTGACTTTATGTGGGAATGGGGCCCTGGTGAGTTGATAGTGTGGGAATGGGGCCTCAGTGAGTTTATGAATTTCATGGGAATGGGTTCAGTGAGCCAGCTACCAGACCTTTGGGATATCCGGGCAATCAGATAGTGGATTATCGGAGTTGTACTGTAACTGGATATCACTACGGGGAATATTTTCCTTCTTTCAATACACAGGTTCAGTAAATAATCACTGCTATATTGCAGCACATTTTCATCTACGGTTATTTCTAATGCATATCTTTATTTAGAATCAAAATATGCTTGCTTTCATGAGCACATTCAAAATAGGGGAATGTTGTCAAGGGAACAGAGGTAAGTTGTGCCTCTCACAGGGAAAGTTTGCATCTGAATTATTTTGATTTGAAAGCAGAGAGTTATAATGAATTCCTGTGAAGAAAATCAAGAGAGATGCAGGACTTGGGGTCCATGGGCACAGCTGAGAGGTTACGTCTCAAATTGGGCCAGTTTATGCTCTAACCTGGGTGCACAGGAGTGGTGACCAAGGGATTTGTGTGGTCCCAGAATGATTCTGTCTGGTCCACCTCTCCCCTACCCTAACTTGCTAGTAAGAGTAACTTGGTCCTTGAAATCCTGATCAGCGTATAGCTTCTCTCTGGGAGTAGCAAGCCACGTGCCCATAATATAAGGAATGGAAGCAAGGGAATTCTTGCAGCCAGCATTGGCATTTCATAACATTATGCTGGTTGTTTACTTCAGGATAACTTCCTGGCACTAATCTTTGATTCCTTTAGTGTCTAAAAACCTACAGATCTCTGTCTTGAATACCCACCTACAGCCCTCCGGATCCGTTATTCTGAACACTTGCCACACACTGGGAAGAAATTTCTCCTCAACTTTTGTCCTGAATGACCAACTCCTTTCTTAGAGACCATGACTCCTGGTTCTAGACACTGGTGAATGCGCACAGTCTTTTTCCCAGGGTTGGGGAATCAAGAAGTACATAGAACGGTACAGCACAGAACAGGCCCTTCGGCCCACAATGTTGTGCCGACATAGCTATTACCTCCTACCTAAAGAATGCTCATATCCCTCTATTTTCCTCTCATTCATGTGCCCATCCAAGCCCCTCTTGAAAGCCCCCAATGAATTTGCCTCCACCACCCTATCAGGCAACACATTCCAGGCATCCTCCACTCTCTGAGTAAAAAACATACCCCTCATGTCTGTTCTGAACCTATCCCCTCTCACCTTAAATGCATTCCCTCTGGTATTGGATCGCTCAATAATGGGCACAGGTTTAGGGCGAGAGGGGAGAGATTTAGTGGGAACCTGAGGGCCACTTTTTCACTCAGAGAGTGGTAAGTATACGGAATAAGCTGCCGGTGGAAGTGGTTGAGGCAGGTACAATAACCACATTTAAAAGGTAGTTGGACAGACACATGGATAGGAAAGGTCTCGAGGGATATGGGCCAAATGTGGGCAGTTGGGATTAGCTTAGATGGAAACCTTGGTCGGCATGGGCCAGTTGGGTTGAAGGATCTGTTTCTGTGCTGTATGACTCTATGACAAGAACAGACACTTATTGCTCCAATTATGAAGGACCCTGGTGAGACTGCATCTGGAATATTGTGTACGGGTCTGGTCTCCCAACATAAGGAAGGATATATATGCAAAAGTAGTAGTGCAACTAAGGTTTACCAGACTGATTTGTGGGATGGCAGGTTTGTTGTATGAGGTGAGCACAGATACTCTCTCAAGTTTAGAAGAATGAGAGGTGACCTCACTAAAATCAAAATATACTTTGTACTTTCCCACACGTGTGTTCATGAGTACATTGAAAGCAGGGTGATGTTGTCAAAGGAACAGAGCTAAACCATAGAACCATACAGCACAAAACAGGCCCTTCAGCCCACCATGTTGTGCCTCTCATGGGGAAAGTTTGTTACTGACCTATTTTGATTTGAAAGCATAGAGTTATAATTGGTTTCTACAGGTCTTGGCAGGTTAGATGTTTCCCCTCTATACACCTCTATAAGATCACCCCTCAGTCTCCTCCGCGCCAATGAACAAAGTCCCAATCTGCTTTGTACTCAAGTTCTTCTGCAGTAAAGATACCATTTGCCCTTCCTAATTACTTGCTGTACCTACATGTTAATTTTCAGTGATTTCCACACAAGGACAACAAGGTCCATGTGAACTCCTCCAGTTTTCAAACTCATGCTATTTTTGTTTCGCATTATCCTTTCAAACTAATAAAATAGTCATAAACTTTGAAAGTACGAAGATTCGTCAGCACTGAATAATTGTAAGAAAAGCAATAAAGTTATTCGTGCTGTTAAAAATTAATAAAATACTGAAAACACCAAAAATTGTAGGAAACAAATATGTATTTAGACATACTTAATTAGTTATACAGTAACAATCAAGTGCATTTAAATTAAAACAATTAATTAAAGAAAAGTGTAAATTACCTGAAATTTATCCATCTTCCTCAGGAAACAAATCACAACAGATTCTGAAAATCCGAATTAAAAGCAAAACCTTCAGAAATATCGGAAATCTGGAGTATTGCATTCAATTCTGGTCGCCCCATTACAGGAAGGATTTGGAGAGGGCACAGAGGTTGTTTGCCAGGATGTTGCCTGGATTAGAGGGCATGAGCTATAAGGAAGGGTTAGACAAACTTGGGTTGTTTTCTCTGGAGCGGAGGCTGAGGGGAGACCTGACAGAAGTGTATCAAATTATGAGAGGTATAGATAAACAGCCAGCATCTTTTTCCCAGGATAGAAGTGTTTAATACTGGAGGGCATGCATTTAAGATGAGAGGGGAAAAGTTCAAAGGAGGTGCGCGGGGCAAGTTTTTAACACAGAGGGCGGTGGGTGCCTGGAATGCATTGCCAGGGTGGTGGTGGAGGCAGATACAATAGAGGCGTTTAAGATGCTCTTAGATAGGCACATAAACATGTAGGGAATGGAGGGATATGGGCCATGTGCAGGCAGAAGGGATTAGCTTAATTAGTTTGGCAGGCACAGTAGTGCCGCGGTTAGCGTAACGCTATTACAGCGCCAGCGACCCGAGTTCAATTCCCGCTGCTGTCTGTAAGGAGTTTGTACGTTTTCCCCGTGTCTGCGTGGGTTTCCTCCGGGTGCTCTGGTTTCCTCCCACATTCCAAAGACATACAGGTTAGGAAGTTGCGGGCATGCTATGTTGGCGCCGGAAGTGTGGCGACACTTGCGGGCTGCCCCCAGAACACTCTACGCAAAAGATGCATTTCACTGTGTGTTTTGATGTGCATGTGACTAATAAAGAGATCTTATCTTATATTGTAGGCCGAAGGGCCTGTCCTGTGCTGTATAGTGATGTTCCATGTGCTCAGCAGGTCAGGCAGCATCTGTGCAGAGAGAAACAGAGAACAAGTTTTAGGTCAATAACCCTTCATTAGAACAGGTGAGTTCTGATGAGAGGTCATCATCTTGAAACGTTCACTCTGCTTTTCTCTTCGCAGATGCTGCCTGACATGCTGAGTATTGCCAGCACTCGGTTTTCATTCCAACTTCCTCGGAGCTGTTCTGCTCTGGGGAAATGGAGGGAGAAGTGACTGCTGGGAAGCTGCAGGAACTTGGACCTCTTCCTTTGAGGTCGGTTGTTGGGATGTAGCCAGAAAGGCTGCAGTGGGGAACATTCAGGAAGTTTGACACCCATGTTTGGCTGAGAGACTCCCAGTGTGATTTATCCCTAATCTATCCCTAAGGTTGACTGAGGAGAGAGCAAAAGGGAGCATAGTGAAGCGGTTCCAGCAATCTCAGTTCAATCCTGACCTTCGGTGCGGTCTCTGTGGAGTTTGCACATTCTCCCTGCGACTGTGCGGGTTTCGTCCAGGGCAATTTCATTTTCCTCGTCGTCCAAAAGACGTGTGGGGTTGGTAGGTTAATCAGCCACTGTAAATTGTCCCCAGTGGTTGATGAGTGGTAGAATTTAAGAACAGACGCAAGAGACTGCAGTTGCTGGAATCTGGAGCTCCTGGGGGAGTTCAGCGGGTCAGGCAGCATCTGCCGAGGGAAAGGAATTGTCGAAACCCTGCATCAGGAACCTGAGGACAGTTGGCGAGAATAAAATGGGATCAGTGAAATGTGTAACTGATGGTCGGCATGGACTTGGTGGTCCGAAGGGTCTGTTTCCATGCTGTGTGATTCTGACACTCTCAAAAAAGTGTGCACCTTTGCACCTAAGGATCTTCTCAATGGCATGAGTAAAGTTAAATAGACATAAATCAGAGGGAATGATTGGAAAGCTGCAAATCACACACCGGTGTATCATTTCTTTGAGACACCATTGTAAATATAATATAAATGCTAATAAAACTAATAAGGATTTCAGGAGAATCGTCTCTATCTAGAGAGAGCTGAGAGCGTGCATCTTACTGTAAAATGAGGGACTGAGGTAAATAACAGGGATATGATGAGGAAGCATACAATGAAGAAAAAAGGACTGGTACATGGATAGGAAAGGTTGAGAGGGATAGGGGCCAAACGGGGGCAAATGGGATGAATATACAAAAAAAAGGCAGGCACGGTAGTGTAGCGGTTAGCGTAATGCTTTACAGCACCAGAGACTTGGGTTCAATTCTGGCCGCTGTCTGTAAGGAGTTTGTATGTTTTTGCCATGTCTGCGTGGGTTTCCTCCAGGTGCTCCAGTTTCCTCCCACGTTCCAAAGACGTACGGGTTATGAAGTTGTGGGCATGCTATGTTGGCGCCAGAAGCGTGGCGACACTTGCGGGCTGCCCCCCAGAACACTCAACGCAAAGGATGCATTTCACTGTGTGTTTCGATGTACGTGTGACTAATAAAGATCTGATCTGATCTGATCTGAAGTGCTGGAGGAACTCAGCAGGTCAGGCAGCCTCTATGGAGGGAAATAAACAGTCGACGTTTCGGGCCGAGACCCTTCATCAGGACTGGAAAAGAAGAGGGCAGAAGCCAGAATAAGAAGGGGAGGGGGAGGAGGACACGCAGGCAGGGGACAGGTGCATTCAGGTGATAGGCGAGTCCAGATGAGAGGGGGAAGGTAGGTGGGTGGGGATGGGCCGGGGGGGGTGGGGAGATGTAATAAGCTGAGAGCTGATAGGTAGAAGAAGCAAAGGGCTGAAGAAGAAGGAATCCGGTGGGAGAGGGCAGGTAGACGTTGGAAGAAAGGCTTCATTAGGCACCTTGGTCAGCATGGACAAGTTGGGCCGAAGGGCCTTGTTCTCTGCTGTACATTCTGACTCGAAGGATGTGCTGATGGGGTTTGATTGGGTGGAGGCCTGCTTGGAGCACACGTATGAACAGACCTGATGGAAGCACCGTGTAATCATGAGTCCGGAGAGTTCAACATGTCACCATTGTCCATGCACAGTGAGCATGGAACGTTTCGGATGTTGCGCGGGAGAGAGTGCAGAGGAGATTCACCAGGACGTTGCCTGAATTGGAGGACTTTAATCAGAGCGAGGGATTGGCTAGGCTGGGCTTGTTTTAGCAAAGGAGGCTGAGGGATGACCTGATACATAAGATTATGAGAGGCAGAGATGGGAAAGATACTCAGAATCCATCCATAGATAGCATCCTCTCTGGATGCATCACGGCTTGGTACGGCAACTGCTCTGCCCGGGACCGCAAGAAACTGCAGAGAGTTGTGGACACAGCCCAGCACGTCACGGAAACCAGCCTCCCCTCCTTGGACTCTGTCTTTACCTCTCGCTTCCTTGGTGTAGCAGCCAACATAATCAAAGACCCCACCCACCTGGGTCATTCTCTCTTCTCTCCTCTTCCATCAGGTAGAAGATACAGGAGCCTGAGGGCGCATACCACCAGGCTCAAGGACAGCTTCTACACCACTGTGATAAGACTATTGAATGGTTCTCTTATACGATGAGATGGACTCTGACCTCACCATCTATCTTGTTGTGACCTTGTATTGCACTTTCTCTGTAGCTGTGACACTTTACTTTGTACTATTGTTGTTTTTACCCTGTACTGCCTCAATGCACTCTGTACTAACTCAATGTAACTGCACAGTGTAATGAATTGACCTGTACGATCAGTATGCAAGACAAGTTTTTCACTGTACCTCGGTATAAGTGACAATAATAACCCAATACCAATACAATATCAAAAACAAGAGGGCACAGGTTTAAGGTGAGAACAAGTTTTAAAGGGGTTCTGAGGGGTAAGTTTTTTTACACAGAGAGTGGTTGATATCTGGAACATGCTGCCAGAGGAGGCGATGAATCAGATACCATCACTCTGTTTAAGAGGCATTTAGATGGACACTTAAATAGGCAAGGCGTAGAAGGATATGGTCCTAATGCAGGAAAATGGGATTAGTGAGAATGGGCAAAAGGGTCGGCATGGACGTGGTGGGCCGAAGGGCCTGTTTCTGTGCCGTACAACTCTGACTTTATGAATCTGAGACCCTTTTCATGTTTATTCTGCGTTTACTGATGTTATGAAAATGCCTTAAAAATACAGGAGACACTTGCTGTCACAATAACTTTCAAAAGAAAACTTCAAACATTTCATTGGAACAGAATAATGTTTGCAAGTGTTGTGTGTGGAGATGTCTTTGGACAGAGTGTCATTAAAGTTGGAGATGGGCATACTTCCTTCTGTAGTACAACGTCTACATCCAGGCTTGGCGACTGTTGATACCACACACTGTGTTGGCAGATCTCTCCATACAGAACTGTGAAGGAGACTTCACGCAAACATGTCCCAAGTTTTACTCATTTTATGAGTGCACTTTACGTGTTTTCAAATTAGTTTGGACAACCAGGGCTGGGTTTGAGCTTTGGTCTACTGATACCTTCCTTGTGGATGGTCGTGGGCCGCCAGTTGTACTCCCCTTTGCATGTCCAGCCCTCATAATGTCAATGGAACTTCAGGAGATGAGTGCAAATGTTGCCTGGAACTCATCATGGTGAATCAGAATCAGATTTATGATCACTGACATATGACGTGAAATTTGTTGTTTTGCGACAGCAGTACGGTGCAAAGACACAAAATCTATAAATTACAAAAATAAATAAACTGTAAAAAAAAGATATAATGAGGTTGTGTTCATGGACCGTTCAGAAATCTGATGGTGGAGGGGAAGAAGCTGTTCCAGAATCGTTGAGTGTGGGTCTTCAGGTTCCTGTACCTCCTCCCTGATAGTAGTATTGCAAAGAGGGCATGTCCCGGATGGTGAGGGTCCTTAATGACAGATGCCACCTTCTTGAGGCACCACCTCTTGAAGATGTCCTCGATGGTGGGGGTGGTTGTGTTCGTGATGGAGTTGGCTGAGTGTATAGCTGAGTGAGCACTGGTAAGTGAAAAAAAAACCTGCGGATGCTATAAATCAGGAAATTCTGGAAACACTCAGCAGGTCAGGCCTTACCTGTGAGAAGAGAAATGAAGTCAACGTTTCAGGTTGAAGACCTTTCATCAGAACTGGGGATTGATAATGAATTTCTCATAGCAATTCTCTGGCCTATCCTGGGCTCTCTCTTGTTCAGAATTCTGTTTCTTAGCTTGTATGGTTCTGAAGTGGCCCATCGTAGAAATATGAAATGTGTTCAGAACAAATTGATGGTTTAAACTGGACAGTTTCCAACCTTGCTGCCTGCCGATGTTTATGGATAATTGGTAAATTGGTTTATTATTGTCACATGTACCGAGGTACAGTGAAAAACTTTGTTTTGCATGCCATCCATACAGATCATTTCATCACAGCAATACATCGAGGTAGTACAAAGGAAAACAATAACAGAATGCAGAATCAATTGTTACAGTTATGAGAAAGTGCAGTGCAGGCAGACAATAAGATACAAAGGCCACAACGAGGTAGGTTGTGAGGTCAAGAGTCCGTCTTATCGTACGAGGGGTCCATTCAATGGTCTTACAACAGTGGGATAGAAGCTGTCCTTGAGCCTGGTGGTACGTGCTTTCAGGCTTTTGTATTTTCTGCCCGATGGGAGGGGGGAGAAAAGAGAATGTCTGGGGTGGGTGGGGGTCTTTGATTATGTTGGCTGCTTTATTGAGGCAGCGGGAAGTGTAGCCAGAGTCCATGGAGGAGAGGCTGGTTTCCGTGATATGCTGGGCTGTGTCCACAACTCTCTGCAGTATCTTGTGGTCTCGGGCAGAGCAGTTGCCAAACCAAGCCGTGATGCACCCAGATTAGAAAGTCTGGCAAAGCTGACCCTCCATACCCAAGTCCTTCGACAAAGTGGAACAGGCCACGAAAGGCAACTAGGCCTCAGTTGGTGGATCCTGAAGCCACGACCCTGGAACACCTTGACAACCATTTGATAACTGCTTACTACCTTTGAACAGTTATTAATTTTCTCTGATAATCGGGTACATTTAAACACATTGCAAGTAGGCTGATAAAAGCTGAAAGTAAATTACTAAAAATCAATTAAAACATGATTAAAGTAAAATAAATAAAAGACACTTTCCTGCACCTTTTCACTCAAGCTGAAGGAGGAGCAGATCACGATGAACGGAGACACAAGAGACTGCAGATGCTGGAATCTGGAGCAACAAACATCAACAATTCCTTTCCTCCCACAGATGCTGCTTGACTCACTGGGTTCCTCCAGCAGATTGTTTCTTGATTCCACTGAATGGTTCTCTTTAAAGGAAGTACTGTATTTTTAAAAAAAATTACCTTTTAACACAAATACTTTGTACTGAATCTGCGAGGCCTTTATATTTGCAGGAGTTTAACCCTAATTTTATCTGCTGTCATTGTAACAGGCATTTTACAACATATGGATATGTCGGGGTGAACGAGAACGATTCATTCTGTGTTTCCCTGCTCACATTTACACTATGCCTGCCAAACCCAGTCTGCAGTATCAACCTGCTCTCTTATGTGAGAATTTCTGTGGGTTTTCTCCCAGTGTGCAGAGGTGGAGACTCCGGTGAGAGATCGCCACATGCAACTGTAGCTGTGTGCACTCTTCTTAATTAAAATCCAATTATCCTGAAGTTCTGCAGAGCACGGCCATGTGCCTGTGCATATAATGCTGAATTTGCAAGCTAATTATGCCAAGAGAAACAAATAATGGACAACTTGCTAATTGTATCGGACACTTTTGCATTGCAGCAGAATGTCGAGACAAAGCAATTTTCCTCTGTTGTGTAACAAACTGCCTGTCATTTATGTTGGTTTCCTGCTTGTACAGTTCTTGAATTTTTGGTGTGTCATTCAAACTACTAGAGCAGGCGTTATCTTAAGACTGGCTTATAGAGTCATACAGCAGGTAAACAGTCCCTTCGGCCCAACTGGTCCATGCTGACCAAGCTGCCCCATCCAAGCCAGTCCCACTTGCCCGCATATGGCCCATATCCTTCCAAACCTTTCCGATCCATGTCTTTTAAAAGTTTAAAAGGCATCTTATCTGGATGCATCATGGCTTAGCATGGCTACTGCCCTGCCCAGGACCACGAGAAACTGCAGAGAGTTGTGGCCACAGCTGAACACATCATAGAAACCAGCCTTCCCTCCGTGGACTCTGTCTCTACCTCTCGCTGCCTTGGTGAAGCAGCCAGCATAATCAAAGACCCCACCCGCCCAGGTCATTCTGTCTTCTCCCCTCTCCCATCAGGCAGGAGCCTGAGGGCACATACCACTAGGCTCAAGGACAGCTTCTATCCCGTGGTGGTAAGACTATTGAATGGTTCCCTTATACGATGAGATGGACTCTTGACCTCCCAATCTACCTTGTTATGACCTTGCACCTTATTGTCTACCTGCAATGCACTTCCCTGTAGCTGTGACATTTTACTCTGTATTCTGTTATTGTCTTTACCCTGTACTACCTCAGTGCACTCTGTACTACCTCAATGCACTGTGTAATGCATTGACCTGTAAGATTGGTATGCAAGACAAGTTTATCACTGCACCTCGGTACAAGTGACAATAATAAACCAATACTGATACACGCCTCAACCACTTACTCCGGCAGCTCGATCCATATACATACCACCCTCTGTGTAAAAAAAAAGTTGTCCCTCAGGTTCCTCTTAAATCTCTCCCCTCTCACCTTTAACCTATGCCCTCTCGTTCTTGCTTCCCCAACCCTGGGACAAAGACTATGTGCATTCACCCTGTCTATGCCCTTCATGGTTTTGTAAATTCACCTCTTAGTCTCCTACACTCCAGGCGAAAAAGTCCTGGCCTGTCCAACCTCTCCCTATAATTCAGCCCCTCAGGTCCTGGCAACATGCTCGTAAATCTTCCCTGCACTCTTTCCTACTGAATAACATCTTTCCTCTCAGCAGGGTGACCAAAAGCAGGCTTGGTTCAGAGGTATTACAGCATTTCAATTTCTGTTTTTTCCCCAAGAGCTGAGCAGAATTTTTGAAAATCATTTGTAATTTTGCACACAGCTCTTATAGTTGCCTCCTGGTTTAAGCTGACATTTCAATGAAAGTTCCCTGTATTCTCTCAGAATTTAAGTGCTTGATGCTTGTGATCCCAATAAACATTAGTGGGTAGGAATTCATCCCTGGTCACTTGAGCCAAGCAAGCAAAACGGTAATTACTGTGTATTGTACAGCACTTCTGCAATTCAACTCCACTAATGTCAATGAAAGCAATTTTCATAAGCAGAGGACAAAACACAGGCCTCCACAACATTGCACATTTACAGCATGTGTCCAAGGACAGATTTCTATCCTCTAGCTTTCCAAGTGAGTTTCTAACAACCTCTGCTGCCAGTGAGAAATTGCAAATATGCAGGCAGCTGGAGATAAAAGACTAAAATTCAGCGTTGCAATGTTTACCCATTCAAGACTAACACATTCTCTAAATATTTGAACAAACGAAAAATTCTCCAGATGCCACATATTTGAGCTAAAGACAGAATGTGCTGCAAAAGACACAGTTGGTCAATCAGCATCTGTGGCGAGAGATTCAGATCTCTGGCCTGGTGGTCGATTGGACAAACGTTAACTCTTTCTTCACAGATCTTGCCTTGCTTGTTTTCTATTCAAATTCACCAAATAGTTGCATTGGGCTGAACAATGAGTTCGACACAAAAGCAGAACATACAAGCAGCTTCTCTGAAAGCAGTCAGTGTTTCAGGTCAGAGACGTTTTTACGCCAAACTTGAGGAAGTTCTCCTCTGCTTGAAGGCCCCTTTTACCTGAAACATTTGTTTCTCTTTCCACAGATGCTGCCTGACCTGCTGAGTGTTTCCTGCACTTCCTGATTTTCTGCACCTGCAATTTTTTGATTTTCAATAATTTTGACAAGTTTGATCTTTGCTTTGACTGCAGTTTACCTCAGGATGGTCCTTTGACTCTCGAACCCAGGCATCTCCTTCATTATCCTGACATGCTGTGTAAACTGAGCATAATGCTCAATATGTTAGACCCTTTATTGATTCTTTTTAAAATTGAAGTGAACATATTTCTACTTGTAGAACAAATCTTTGAAAGCTTTGCCTTGTTTCCAGCCTGACAAGACTAAAGTACGAGAATGGAACAGAATCATAGCATTGTTACAGCAGAAAGATGTACGTATACATACTTCTTTGGAGATCAAGATTATTGTCATGGGCATACGTCCACAGGGTATAAATGCCATGAAAATTAGGTTTTTGTAGCAGCAACACAATACATTGCCAACATGGCAAACATAAATTACATGAACTTAAATTGGCATAAATTATACATAACTTACTTGACAAAATAAACACAATGACAATGGTGTGAGTTGAGGGAAATATAGTTTGAGGTAGAATTTTTCAAGTCGGTTCAAGAACCTGACGGCAGCGGGGAAGAAGCTGTTGTTGAACCTTGACGTGTGGGTTTTCAGGCTCCTGTACCTCCTGCCTGATGGCAGCAATGAGAAGAGGGCACGGCCCGGATGGTTGGGGTCCTTATTGATGGATGTCGCCTTCCTGAGGCATCGCCTCTTGTAGAAGTAGATGTGGAAGGTTAGTTCCTTGATTCCCTGAATATCCAAAAATATCCATCTCTTTGCTGACAAATTTTCCCTTCAAATCGCTCTCCTCTTCATATCTGAAAGCTGGGATTGAGTCTGCCGCTATTATTCTTCCATACTCTGCTCTCGTGACCTAGTGCCTGATGAGGGAATTTCCTCACACTGCTGTCGATTCTTTTGCCAATCACCTTCAATCTGAGTTCTCTAGTTGGGGCACTTCCTCTTTATTTACTTTGCCCACACCTTACACAACTTCTCACATTTCTATGATGAGTCCTCAGGGTCTGAGCTCTTGGGAAGGTTTGCATGGGAGAATTAGCAGTTCAGTCGCACTTGAAATGCACAGATATTTTTGGACAATTTGCCAGTGTTTGAAGGAACCTATCATCTCCATGTAAAGGCATCATGGATCAATATAAGGAAAAAGCAGATGGGAGAGAAACCAACGATGGATAAAGATTCATGGGTTCATGGGTTAATTGCCTGCTGTAGAATTGTTAGGATTCTGGGGAAGATAGGTCACAGTGAAAATCAGTGGGAAGTGGGTGGGTGTTGGTAGTTGGTTTATTATTGTCACGTGTACTGAAATACAGTAAAAAGCTTTTGTTTGTGTGCCATCCAGACAGGTAATTCCATACATAAGCACATCGAGGTCATAAAAAGAAAAACAGAATGCAGATCATAGTGTTACAGTTGCAGAGAAAGTGCAGTGCAGGCAGACAAATAAAGTGTCAGGGATACAACGAGGTAGATTGGGAGATCGAGACCTGGCATAGACTTGATGGACCGAATGGCCATTCGAAAATATGGAAAGGGAAAGGCAGGATAATGTCTGTGCGGAGTGTGAATGTCTTTGAGACCAGTTGGGCTGAAGGCCTATTCTTCAAGAACACCTCTGAAAGATGCAATGAAACCTGCTCAACCCGCAGAACATCGGTGTGAAACTATTTTGCATGGTGTGACTCTTTCATGAATAGATCTTACCCGACATCACTCTTTCCAGAAGTTCAGCCCATGTGTGTAACACACATAGGCACCAAATGCAACCCAACCCACACTCGACATCAGGTGTGAAAATCAGTGTTGAGTAATACCCTAGCCCTTGGAATCCGTAAGGTTTACTGGCATGTTGTGACTCTCTTGATTGTTAGCCTGTTGTAACTTTGAATTTGCAACATTAATCTGAATGTTAAATATTTATGAAAAAGTGGCTCATTGGATCGGAATAAGATTAGCTGTGTGATAACAGCTTCATTGATATTTAGCTTGGAATTATCTATTAAACAGATCCATCATTTTACTCACAGTCTCAGACCTCTGTCAGTTAAGCTCTGGATACTTATTTAGATGTTGTCAAATGTTGTTTCTTTCTGACTTTGAGAGACTTTGGGATTGGAATAGGTTGTGGGAAACCATAGCACAAACAATCTGCTGGAGGAACTCAGCGGATCGAGCGGTATCTGTGGGAGGAAAGGAACTGTTGACGTTTCGGGTCGAAACCCTGCATGGGGACTGAGAGCGGAGAGGCGAGGGAAGAAGTATAAAGAGGGGAAGGGGAGTGGTGAGAAAGGAGTCTGAGGTGATCAGCGGACTGAGGAGGGGTGTAAGGTGATGGGCAGGTGGTGCCAGGTAGGGGAGGGGAGCGGGGGTGGAGTTGGGAAACAGAGGCAGGTGAAGGTGGGGGGGGGGGTGTGGAGGGAAGATTGAAGGTAGGAGACGGCTGCTGGAGGGAGATAAGCAGGAACACAAAGGGCTCCCAGTGCTGGACTCTGATAAGTGGAGGAAGTGGGAATGGGAACCATTAGGGGAGAGGTGTATGGCAGGTGGAACCAGAACCATGTGGGGGTGGAGGGTGAACTGTGTGTGTGTACTGGGTGGATGGAACCGGGGGGAGGATGGAGACGGGGTGACGGTTGATCTGGGGCTGGTGGTGGAGAGTGGGTTTGAGAGAAAGGGGATTGTGCTTTGCTCCAGATTCTGGCATCTGCAGTCTCTTGTGTCTCTTGAGATTTCTTTATTAGTCACATGTACATCGAAACACACAGTGAAATGTATCTTTTGCGTAGAGTGTTCTGGAAGCAGCCCGCAAGTGTCACCACGCTTCCGGTGCCAACATAGCATGCCCACAACTTCCTAACCCGTACGTCTTTGGGATGTGGGAGGAAACCGGAGCACCCGGAGGAAACCCACGCAGACACAGGGAGAACGTACAAACTCCTTACAGACAGCGGTCGGAATTGAACCCGGGTCGCTGGCGCTGTAATAGCTTTACGCTAACCGCTACACTACCGTGCCTGACATGGGAAATTAAATGTCTCCATAGAAAATCAAAAGTCTGGATAAGGGAGATCTGTGATTGAATTGATGTGCGTTTGGAGAGTCAACAAATTAAAACTTTAATTTGATCCAAAGGTATTCTAACCCATTCAGAGAAAAGGGTAGAAATTTGCCATGGATTTTCGGTCCTAAACATGTGCTGCTTGAAATGAAAAGAGAATGGTGGAAATACTCAGGAGGTGAGACAGCGTCTTATGGAGTCATAGAGAGATACAGCATGAAAATAGGTCCTTCGGCCCATCAAGTCCATACTGACCATCAAACACTACACTAATCATAATCATAGCAGGCACGGTAGTGTAGCGGTTAGTGTAACGCTATTACAGTGCCAGCGACTTGGGTTCAATTCTGGCCACTGTCTGTAAAGGAGTTTGTATGTTCTCCCTGTGACTGCGTGGGTTTTCCCCGGGTGCTCCGGTTTCCTCCCACATTCCAAAGACGTATGGGTTAGGAAGTTGTGGTCATGCTATGTTGGCGCCGGAAGCGTAGTGACACTTGCGGGCTGCCCCCAGATCACTCTGCGCAAAAGATGCATTTCACTGTGTGTTTCGATGTACATGTGACTGATAAAGATCTTGTTTTATCTTATTTTACAATCCTTCCATAATCCCATTTTTTATTCTCGACATATTCTCATCAATTCCTCTCAGAGTTTACCACTCCACTGACACACCAGGTTCAATTTAAAGTGGTCGATTAACCTACCAACCCGCACGTCTTTGGGATGTGGGAGGAAACCGGAGCTTCCAGGGGAAACCCACGTAGCCGCAGGGAGAATGTGTACACTCCACGCGGGCAGCACCTGGGGTCAAGTTTCCATCTGTGGAAAGAGAAACAGAGTTAATATTTCAGATCAAAGAATCTGCATCAGAACTAGGAAAAGTGAGAAAACAAGTTTGCTTTAAGTTTTAAAGAGGGTGTTGAGGAGGGATGAATAAATTGGAGCACCGTGTGATCACATGCAAACTCCACACAGACAGCAGCGGAGGTCAGGATCGAACCCAGGGCGCTGGAGTTGTGAGGCAGCAGCTGTGCCACTGTGCTGGCTACAGAAGCTTAAGAATTGGTAGGGAATAAAAATCGTGTTTTAAAATGCAGGCAGATCACACGTTTGTGGAAGATTATGAGAGGCCAAGGTATCACGATAAGAATGGACTTTTTCTCTTGGTAGGGAGTGCAATGCCAGAGGCATAGACTTCATATAGAAAGTAGAAAGCATTTGGGGGGAAAATCGACCCAAAGGACTTTTTCCCTTTCACAGACTGAATAAAATAACAGTAATATGATGAGAGATATTTTTGTAATCTGTGATGCTTAATTAAGTGCAATATCTATTTACATTTGTGAAGCAGTGTGACAAAAATCAATGAAGCTGGAAAATATCCTTTGCTTTATTCCTTGCTCACTGTAACAAATAAGTCATTTTAATGGTTCAGTTGTTATTTGTGTATAATCAGTACAAGCCTGTGTCTAACGTTGCCGGATTATTGTCTAATAGCAATAGCTTGAGGGGCGTTAGCGAAATGACAGTCAGTAACCTCCATGAGGGGAATTTACAGACTTGGTAAAATGAAAAATGATGCGGTTTAAATTTGAACATACGGGAAAGATACAAGTGCTCATTAAATACCAGAATTGTCACCATTGCTTAGGAGACCAGCAGTAAAGACAGCAATTAGAATGGGCCAGAAGAGCTTGGAATGTTATTTCCATTAAGAATCGGAATACAGTAAAAATTGTTTTAGAATGATGCCGATTTAAAACAGATTTGAAAATTGTGGCAGATTTTACATTTGTCGCTTGCAACAAGTAAGCTCCTGGAGGAATTTAAGTAAAATTACACTTCCAAAAACTAGAGTGATTTTGAATGTAGCATATTCCTAGATAGTTGATTGGCCACTGCAGAAACACCACCTTCGTTCCTGTGGTGTCCTAGACTACAGCACTTGGCTTGTCAGAAAAAGCAATAATCACGAGCAAGAAAGTACCTTGTCCCACACATACCCTGAACCATTTGCCACCCAGTGTGATATAATACTGACTCTTCATTTTGACATGTAATCTGTTGGCATTTAGTTGTCACAACTTAATATATGATTCATGAAGGCGGCGCAATTTATATCCTGCCCAAGCAATGATTACAGCTTCTTTACCGCCTGTGAATAATCAAGGGCCATTCTCTTATATTCTTGATTCAGTTAAGACAGAGCATGAATTGCTAGCCCGAGTTAAATGAGGGCTTATTTGAATGCTCAGAAGAAATGCATTTTGATTAAAGGGAGTTTTATTAGTTCTGTTGTCATTACCAATTGTAGTTTAATCGACTTGTGTTTCTCAAATGATCACAAAGCATGTTTGGGAACATAGAAACTTTGGGAAGAGCCGGCTCTTCTGTTCGATTACATTGTGGCTGATCCGTAACCGATCTCTGTCAACTTACCTTGTGCAGGTGTTTAGTAGACCCCAAGTAATGCTTGCTGAACAAAACCCCATCAACCATAGTTTCTGAATTTTCATTTGAGCCTCATTACACCAACTCCTTGGAGAGAGACAGAGGGATGTCCTCCACCCTTTTGCATGCAAAGAAATGAGCCCTTCACATCCCAGTTCTCCATTTTGGACTCTCTCACCAGGTGGATATTCTCTCTCTTGCGCTCCCCCTCTCTCTCCCTCTCTCTCTCTTTCTCTCGCTCTCTCTCTCTCTCTCTCTCTCTCTCTCTCTCTCTCGCTCTCTCTTCTCTTCTCAAATCCTCTAATCAATCCAAACACTTGATCTGGAACTTTGAAAAGTGTTGCTCCATCACTTAAACGCTCACTGGATGTTGTCTGGTGGACACATTGATCTTTGGCCATTAAGTACAGATTGAACAATAAGCTGCTTTTGAGCTTCTGATTTTCTCTTCTAATTCACAAAAAAAAGTAAGGAGAGCTCAGCAAGGGAACTGGCCATTCATCCTTCTTTCCAGTACTGGCCAAGATCATGAGTTCATACAACAGAAACGAGGCCATTGTGCCTGTGCCAACTCTTGGGAAGAACTGTCCAAATGGTTCTAATAACCTGCTTTATATTTCATTACACCATAGAAGGAGGCCCTTTGACCCATCCAGTCTATGCCAGCTCACAGTGCAGTCTCATTTTCCCACGATTTTTTTCTGTACCCTCTTCTCCCCACATTGCCATCAGTTCTACAACTCACCTCCACTGAGGATCACGTGGAAGGGACAATTAACCACCAATGTGCACAACTGTGGGATGCAGGAGGAAACCCAGGCGGTCACAGGGAGAATGTGCAAACTCCACACACACAGCACTTGAGGTCAGGATTGAACCCAGGTCCTTGGTGCTGTGAGACAGTTCCTCCACTAGTTGTGGCAACATGGCATTGCTAATGTTTTGTATTATTTACAGCAATCAGTTTGGTTATTTTTGCGTGCCTTTCTTTGAAGAGTAAATGCAGAAAATGAGAGCTGGCTGTTAATCCCCTCTGTACCACTAAACCTATCTGTAGCACCAGATAACCATTGGACAAGGTGCTCCATTTACTCACTGAAGAAAATATAGGCAACCTCTGCATTACGGTCATTTGGGAAATGGAAATTTGCCCTTGTAGAATTCACAAATCACGACCAAAAAGTTTGAGATCCAAAATAAAATTCGCTCCTATTGAATTTTTCTGGAAAAATACATTAAAATTTTTTTGATTCAACTCACGTTTCTTGATGATGTGGCTTCGCGTTACGGAAAATCGTGATACGGACCTTTTTCTCGGAACACAACCCTTTGTAATGTGGGGGTTGCCTGCAATTGTTGTAAAGCCACTGTCACTAGCTCTACTCTTCTGAATGGTCTGAGATTAAACAGTACCTGGGTCTACGGTTGTAACTGCTTATGTGTCTAGCTATTGGAGAGCAAGGTATAGCCAACACATCAGGAAGAGGTCTGGAAATAGTCTGGAACAAGTAAACTTCTGCTGCTCTTCAAATGATTGCTAATTTACAACGGCTGGTTACCAAACATTTCTGAGACTTTTAGCTTTGTGCATTTAGCTAGTTCAAGGTCATCAAATACATCTCACAGACCGTACACCAAAATAAACAAAGAATAACATTGACCAGGAGCCCTGCTACCAATACGTGGAATGGGTTGTCTAATACAAGAAACTATATAAAGGTAGTCAGCTTCACGCATTGGAACTGCAGTGTTATAAATACTTCTCTGTCCAGATCACAGAAGGGTCAGACCAAATATGTGTTGCAAAAGGTCATGATATATTTTCCTATTGGTCTTCATCATAACTGTGGAAGCAGCTCCAGAATTTTTAATGCCTTGACTATTTTTGTCAGACCAGCGAGGTTTAACAATCATCTTCTTTTAAGTTTCCTTTCCCAAGGTCACTGACTGAAGCCAGGAATTCATTTCCTCGGATGCTGGTATTTTGGTTACATTCTGCATGAAACAGCATCGATAGCAAGTGACATTAGGCTATTCAATTAGTTGTGATTATCTGAAAGTGCCCCAGGTCAGCCTCTGCCACCGTCTGTGTAACCGAAGTCATCTGCAACACTCTTTCACTTGCCAAAGCTCGCACCAATTCCACCCCAGCCCTGTACTTGCACCCTTGCACTGGATCCCAGTCTGAGGACTTTCGAAATTTGTATCTTTGTCTTCAGATCTTTCCATGACCTCACCATTCCCAAATATAAAACCACCTGTACACTCTTAACATCTCTGCCTACCTCTTGCACCCCTTCACTCCATCACTGGTAGTTGTGCCTGCAGCTGAACTCTAAAATTCCCTCCCTAGACTATCACACTTTTTGCTCCTCTATCAGAATCAGGGAGGCACAGTAGTGTAGCGGTTAGCGTAATGCTATTACAGCACCAGCGACCCGGGTTCAATTCCGGCCACTGTCTGTAAGGAGTTTGTACGTTCTCCCCGTGTCTGCGTGGGTTTCCTCCGGGTGCTCCGGTTTCCTCCCACATTCCAAAGACATACGGGTTAGGAAGTTGTGGGCATGCTATGTTGGCACCGGAAGTGTGGCGACACTTGCGGGCTGCCCCCAGAACATTCTCAGACTGTGTTGTTTGTTAACGCAAAAAGACGCATTTCAGTGTGTTTCGATGTACATGTGACTAATAAATAAATAGTCATGTTATAAAGGTTTTCTATCACTGGCACATGCAGTGAAATTTGTTGTTTTGTGGCAGCAGTACAGTGCAACACATAAAAATGACTATAAGTTACAAAAAGTAAATCAATAGTGCAAAAGAGGAATAGCGAGGTGGTGTTCATGGGTTCATGGACCTTTCAGGAATCTGATGGCAGAGGGGAAGAAGCCTGTTTCTGAAACACTGAGTGTGGGTCTTCAGGCTCCTGTACCTCCTCCCTGATGGTAGTAACGTGTAGAGAGCATGTCCCAGGTGGTGAGGGTCCTTAATGATGGATGTCACCTTCTTGAGGCACCGCCTCTCGAAGATGTCCTCAATGGTGGGAAAAGTTGTGCCCATGATGGAGCTGGCTGAGCCTACAACCCTCTGCAGCCTCTTGCGATCCTGTGCAATGGAGCCTCCATAAGAGGCAGTGATGCACCCAGTCAGAATGCTCTCCGTCATACATCTGTAGAAGTTTGCAAGAGTCTTCGGTGACATACCAAATCTCCTCAAACTCCTAACGAAGTAGAGCCACTGTCATGCCGTCTTTGTGATTGCGATGTGTTGGGCCCAGGATAGATCCTCTGAGATGTTGACATCCAGGAACTTGAGGCTGCTCACTCTTCCCACCACTGACCCCTCAATGAGGACTGGTGTGTGTTCTCCCGACTTCCCCTTAAAAAAATCACTTCTTGGACACCTGTCCTGATATTTCCTTTTCTGCAATCAAACTTCCTGTGAAATGCATTGGAATGTTTTACTTGGTTAAATATTCCAGTAAACTTTGTTAATATGACACACTCTGTACTTTGCCATACCAGCAGATTTTCCAGATGATTGGATATTATTCCTGTTAATACTCCAGTTTACTTTTTTTAAAAAAAAAATAATGGTAGAATAATTTCCCAGTGAACATAGTAAGTTTAAAGGGAGCGCAGGAAATGAGGTGCCGGTAAGTTTGAAGGGAGGTTGAGAAACCGAACCAGGTGAATTTCAAAGGAGTGCAGGACCTGAGTCACAGTGTGTGAAAGGGAGCATGGGATCCAGTGCGCAAAAGCGAACGTGGAGGTCAGTGCCTGGTGAACTAGGCATCGAACCGCCAAGATCTCCAAACAGTCAGATAGCAGATTATCAGAGTTTTATTGCAACTACAAATTGATATAGTTCTTCAGTGTGGTACCTCTGCAATCCTTCTTGCTCTGCTCCCAGTGCTGCCTCAGGTAAAACTGCAGGCAGGTCAGCAATTTGTAATTCTGTCTGCAAGACCTTATGAGTGGTGGAGCCATGGGTAATCTATCTTGACTACTTGAAAAGCATAAATCTAATAAATACACTTTTGATTGTTGATGGGACTCAATACTGAAAGTGGATAGAGATTTGAAGTTCAACAAACCAAAATATAGCAAAGAAAAGATTTTTACAGAAATCTGTATTTCCAATGGGACCATCACTCTATAGTTAGCGGTTCTCCTGGAGGGTTGATGTATTTCAATCCATTGAGTGGGAGGAAACATAGTTTGTCACTGCGTTAATATTGGTGGATGTGCCAAGTTCTGGAATTCTTTCTTGAAACATCTCTCTGCTTCTCCAATTCTCTTTCCTCCTTTGAAGAATCTTCGAAGTTCACTACCTTGTCTCACCTTTGTCAGTGTCCAATGGCTCAGTGTTAAATTTTGTTTGATAATCTTCTTGCGAAGCAGCTTAAACTGCAAGTGTTTTACCTACAGTGCTGTGTAACTGGAGGTGCTTGTTGTTTGTTGTAAGGTTGCTGCTCTACCTAGTTCTGCCTTGTGAACTGTTCAGGAATGGGAGACACTGGTTCTTCATCTCTTTCCTGGATACAGCATCACTGACTGGGGCAAGTTACTGAGCCACAGACCACCGAATGAATGTGTGCTATTCTCAAACTCCCAGCAACTCAGATCAAATAGCTTGCTTTTATGATTGAAATCATTGAACAGGGGCTCAATTTAACTAAGTTCAACCGGGGGGGAAAGCTCAGCTGAAATCTGGCCCAAAATTGGATTCCAATGACACTTCACCTCATCAATTTCCTAACACTGGGACATGATTAAAAATTAGGCTTGTGCTTTAAGCTGTTTTTTAAACACTGTTTCACAAGACACTCTTATAGCAACTCTCCAATGCTTCGTCCCAAAGCAAAATATGGTAGACACTAGAAATCTGAAATAAAAGTGGTAAACGCCTGGAGCTATTGAGCAGGTCAAGCAGTTCTGATGAAAGGACATCGACCTGAGACTTTAACTGTTTCTTCTTCTACTGATGCTGCCTGACCAGCTGGGTATTTCCAGCATTTCCTATTTCTCTCCCAAAGCTTGCGATCAATACATGTCAAAGTCGAGTTTATTGTCATATGCACGAGTACATGTGTGCACAGGTGCAATGAAAAACTTGCAGCAGCATCACAGGCACATAGCATCAGCTAAGCAGCATTCACAAGAAAACATAAATTAAACATATACACACTTTTTATAAGAAAACACAATTAGCACAAAACAAAAACAAAGTCATTTTAGTGCAAAGTGATCAAAGTGGTCATAGTGTTGCTAAACTGAGGTAGTGATCAGGGTTGTGCAGGTTGGCTCAAGAACCAAATGGCTGAAGGGAAGTAGCTGTTCCTGAACCTGGTGGTTTGGGACTTCAGGCTTCTGTACCTCCTGCCCAATGGTAGCTGCGAGAAGATGGCATGGCCTGGATGGTGGGGATCTTTGATAATGGATGTTGCCTCCTTGAGGCAGCACCTCCTGTAGATGGTGAGGAGGGATGTGCCCGCGATGTATTGGGCTGAGTCCACTACTCTCTGCATCATCTTACATTCCTGCGCATTCGAATTGCCGTACCAGACCATGATGCAACCGAGCACGTTCATCAAGGGGACAAGTAAGTTTCAAAATTCAAGAGCATTATTTTGAAAAGCGAATAAATTTAAAAGTAATCTTTATTTCGCTACAACCTCTTGGAACAAACAACATTATTCTTTATCAATGAAAATGCTTTTTCCTAATCAACCCAGCATTTTCAACAGAGGAACTATGCTAATATTTATTAAGAGTGTAACCTTGCCTAGGTTTTCACCATGATGGATTAGAAGAGCTCTCTTTCCACATTAATCTGGAAAAAATTCACAAGTGGATTGCTAATATGATTTCCCAAAGAATTTCACTAATAAATTAATTTTAATCTTGTCTTGTTACTTTCCCCACCTCTGCCGCTCAAATCAAGAATTCAAACTATTAACAATCAGTAGTTGCCATAGTTACCATGGATAATGTGACATCTCTGCAAAGAAATTGTATCAAGGAAAATTGAACCTTATTTTTCTTTGCATAGAATTACAAGGTTCCACCAGGAATAATGAATAGAGTGACGGAGTGTACAGATTGTTGTGTGACAATTTAAAATGACAAAACCAATAATTATTTCACCCACGCCATGTTTTGATGTGAGTCTGCCTTTGTCCTGTCTCTCTCACCTGTTCTTTCTATCCCTCTTCATAGAAATCACAGAAAAGTTACAACACTAAATAGATAATTGACTTGTTAGGTCTGTAGAACTGTGTATAAGAGTGATTTGCATGTGCAAAGGTGCATTGAAAAACTTGCAGCAGCTTCACAGGCACATAGCATCAGATAAGCAGCATTCACAAGAAAAAACATAAATTAAACATACATCATACACAATTTCCTGTCCTGTACCTTCTCCTCATGGCCTTGCAAGCTTTTTCTTTCAAATATTTGTCAAGGGTCCCGTTTTTAAACAGTGGCTCCATGAACTCCGCATTCCAGATCCCAACAACTTGCTTTGTAAATAAGTTTTTACCTGTGTCACCCTCAGTTCTTTTGCCAGTCACCTTCATTTTATATATTCCCTTCTTTACCTTTGCCTCAGTGGGAACAATTTCACTTTCTCTACACTCTCTGTGGTTTTAAATCCCTCTCTCAGATTCTCTCAAACCACCCATAGGTTTAGGGTGAGAGGGGAAAGATTTAAAAGGGGTGACTTTTTCACACATAGAGGGTGGTGCATATATGGAACAAGCTGTGAGAGGAAGTGCTAGAGACAATTACAATTACAGTGTTTAAAAGACATTTGGACAGGTACGTGGATAGGAAAGGTTGGGCCAAATGCAGGCAAATGGGACCAGATGACTTGGTTGGCATGGACAAGTTGGGCCAAAGGGCCTGTTTCTGTGCCATATGACTCTATGACTGTTCCAAGGAGAACAAGCTCATCTTCTCCAGCCCATTGACATAACTGAAGCCCCTCATCCCAGGAAACATTTTGGCAAATGTCTTTTGCACCCTCTCTGAAGCCGTTGCGTCTTTCCTATACTGTTATACCCAGGTGGGGCTGAGCCAGTGTTTAACAAGGGTTTGCCGTGACTACCTTGCTCTGTGCTCTATACATCTGTTTCCAAAGTCCAGTATCCTGCAGTTGTCACAAAACAAAAGAGCAAGCAGCAGATCACTGAAAGTAGTTGCAGCAAACCACTTCAGGCATTAGGTCAGGGATTCATTCACTGACGTGCAGTAATCCACATAGGAGGCACATGTGAGGGGCTATTGTGTCATCTGAACCTGTCCATGTGATTGTGAATGTTGATAATCATTGGAGTGGAGGCAGGGTCACTTGGTTTATTTAGGGGACCATAATTCAACCTCTCTACAGCAACCATCTATCAAGGAGGCTTCAAGAGGATTTAGACAAGGAAGTAAATAGATGAAGATATAGCAGATGGAATATAATATGTAAAAATGTGAGGTCATCCACTTTGACAGATAAAATTAGAAGAGCAGAACTTTTTAATGATATAATTAATAATTGTGTGTGTGTTTGGAGGGTACTTGTACACAATTCATTGAAAGATAACGTGTAGGTTCAGCAAGCAATTAAAGTGCAAATGGCCTGTTGGCTTTTATTGCAAGAAGGTTTGACAACACGAGTAAAGTCTTATTGCAATTAACTGGGTCCTTGGTGAGACTCAGCCTGGGACATTGTGTGCACCTCCAGTACTCGCCTTGGCTGTTCCGACAGTACATCAGGAACTTACAAACTCTTGTCATCCGCACACTGAGGGAGTGGTATTTCCCTGTTACTGGGTTACTAACGGGAGCCCTTACGGTCACATGGATGCAGTCAGTAGCCACCTGCACTTGTGGAACAACAGCCATGCTGGCGGTTTGCAGTCCCTGACATACTGCCTGTTCCTCACTGAGATCAAAGCAGATGAAACCATTTCTTTTTGACCATTGTGCCTGGGTGACTTCTCTGAAGAACAGCAGACTGAGAGATATCGCAATCACTCAGACAGATCCTGTGGCGAGGAAGTTGAGAGTCAATGTGACCTTGACGTCCATGGAGACGGCACCGACACCACTCCCCTCAGCGTCAAGACCGGCTGTGGTGTAATGTGAAGCCACGCTCCCACATTTCCCTCCCCACCCCTCATGCACAACCTTCCTCTCAACCACCATTGGCAGCAGACATTTTCCTTAAGACTGTCAGATGGCTGTCACTAAAACAAGCCCTGTCCACAACATTAATTAGACCACCCCTGCTTTTTAAGTGCCTTTGGTCTTATTTTTATCATTTTGGAGAGGGAAATAGGTTGAGGTGCAACCCCTTCCTCTCTGTCCCTGCACCAGCTGTGACTCCCACCATCTCTTTTCCAACTCTCATTCTCTCTTTCTCACAGCCGCTCCCTCTGCCTTTTCCTCCCGTCTCCCAACTCTCTATTGCTCTGTTACTCTTTCTCTCTCTCCCACACTCTTCTCCCCACCCTTCTTTCACGCATCATTGTCTCTTCCCTCCTCATGTCTCTCCCCTACGTACCACCAAGGACAGCTTCTGCCCCGCTGTGATAAGACTATTGAATGGTTCCCTTACACGATGAGGTGGACTATGAACTCACGATCTACTTTGATGTGACCTTGCACTTCATGGCACTGCACTTTCTCTGTAGCTGTGACACTTTACTCTGTACTGTTATTGTTTTTACTTGTACCACTCTGTACTAACCCAATGTAACTGCACTGTGTAATGAATTGACCTGTACGATCCGTGTGCAAGACACTCTACCTTGATACAAGTGACAATAATAAACCAATACCAATACTCCCACCCCTCTCTCTAAATCTCCCCATCTCTCACATTCTCATTCCCCCATTTTCTCCACATGTTCTCCCTCCACCTGCAGCCAGAGCACTACTGAAACACCCATCTTATGACTGACCTCAATATTGTTCCCTGTTGGTGCTGACAACCTATGCATCAGAAGGTGCAATGGAAGGAAGAAATTAGGTACTAGAATATGCAGGCAAATTGGATTAGTGTAGATGGTCAAATAGGTTGGCATGGATCTAATGGGCCGAAGGTCCTCTTTCTGTGCTGTACGACCCTGTGACGATGACTCTCTGAGCAGGATCATTAACGCAGTGAGAGATTTTGGTTAGCATGTGAATAGATAACCAATTGAAAGCAGGATTTTAATAAGTGACAAATTTAAGCCAGAACAAGCCAAAGAGTTTTCAAGGCAGTGAAATTTAAAAACCAGTAATTATATCCATTTAAAAAAAAACAAAACTCGTTTGTTGTGTTGTGTGAGTGGAGTGGTAGGAATAAAAAGAACAAAAAGTACTTTGCTTTCTTCAAACAATCTAAACATAATTCATTTTGCAACCACAATAGTTTGAAGATCAGTTTCTCATGGAACTGTTTAGCAGGACCACAAGGGTAGTAGTTAGTAATTTCTGAATTACAGGCAGCGCCACATACTAGCGAGTACAGAGATAGAAAGGCGGCTACATGGTTTGAGAATAGATGTAGGGGGAAGGATTTCAGATTCCTGAGGAATTGGGAATATTTCTTGGGGGGAGGTGGGATCTATACAAGCCAGATAGGATGTACTTTGAAAGAAAGTGACCAATACCCTTGTGCGGTGCTTTTGTAAGTGGTGATGGGGACAGATTATGTCAGATTGGCAGGGGAATGAAAACCTGAGGGTAGAATCAGAAGGGAGGTAAAGCCAAGTTGCAAATAGAAGATAGGGGTTCAGGTGAAGGAATATTCAGGAAGATAAAGTGAAAGCAGAAGGCAATAGTGTAGGACAGGGACATTGGTCTCAGATGGTGACGAGGAGGCGTACAGGAGTGAGACGGATTGGTTGGTCGAGTGGTGTCACAACAACCTCCTCTCGCACAACGTCAGCAAGACCAATAAATTGATTATGGACTTCAGGAAGGGGAGGTCGGGAGAACACTCACCAGTCCTCATTGAGGGGTCAGTGGTGGAAAGGGTGAGCAGCTTCAAGTTCCTGGGCGTCAACATCTCAGAGGATCTATCCCGGGCCCAACACATTGATGCAATCACAAAGAAGGCAGGCCAGCGGCTCTGCTTCATTAGGAGTTTGAGGAGATTTGGTATGTCACCAAAGACTCTTATAAATTTCTATAGATGTATGGTGGAGAGCATTCTGACTGGTTATATCACAGCCTGGTATGGAGGCTCCAATGCACAGGATCACAAGAGGCTGCAGAAGGTTGTAGACTCAGCCAGCTCCATCATGGGCACAACCTCCCAACCATTGAGGACGTCTTTAAGAGGCGGTGCCTCAAGGAGGCAGCATCCATCACCAAGGACCCTCACCATCTGGGACACGCCCTCTTCTCGTTACTACCATCAGGGAGGAGATACAGGAGCCTGGAGACCCACACTCAATGATTCAGGAACAGTTTCTTCCCCTTCGCCATCAGATTTCTGAACGGTCCATGAACTGATGAACACTACCTCATTATACCTTTTTCTTGCACTGTTTATTTATTTTTTGTAAAATATAGATTTTTATGTCTTTGCACTGTACTGCTGCCACAAAACAACATATTTCACATCATATGTCAGTGATAATAAACCTGATTCTGGGTGACAATAAACAGAGTGTATCAGAAAGGAGAGAGCTTACAAGCATAAGAGTGCACCAGAGTCAGGAAAAAAAATGTAAGATAAGGTTAATGGTTCTTTTGTGAATATATGCAACATTCATAACAAGATTGATAAGTTAATGGCACAAATGAAAATAAGTGGGTCTGAGCTGATGGGTATTTAGAGATATGGTTGCAGCTGTACAAAATGTTGGTTAGACTGCACTTGGAGTATTTTGTACAGTTCTGGTTGCTACAATACAGAAAGGATGTGGTAGCGATAGAGAGAGTGCAGAAGAGAATCACTAGGAGGATGCCTGGAGTGGAGGGCTTGAGTACCAAGGAGAGATTGGACAGGCTGGGTTTATTCTCACTGGAGTTTAAGAGGACAAGGGGTGACATTCCAGAGATGATGAGGGGCATCGATCAGGTAGATAGTTACAGTATGTTTCCCAGGGCAGGGGAGTCTAGAACTAGAAGGCACAGGTTTAGTGTGAGCGAGGAGAAATTTAAAGGAGATGTGAGGGGCAAGTTTCTCACGCAGAGGGTGGTGGTTTACAGAATGAGCTGCCAGAGGAGGGGGTAGAAGCAGAGACAATTAGGAAGTTTAAAAGGCATTTGGACAGGTACTTAGATAGGAAAGCAGGGATATGGGCCTAATGCAGGCAAATGGGATTAGTGTAGATCAGCATTGCAGTCAGCAAGGGCGAGTTGGACCAAAGGATCTGTTTCTGTGATGTACTGCTCTGTGTCTCTACGATACTGGGAAATGAATATTCAGGGTTATTTCACATTTTGGAAGGATAGACAGGGTGAGAAAGGAGATGAGGTAACTCTGTTCATAAGGGATGAGGTTACTGCAGTGGTGAGGAGGGATGTTGGCTCAGCAGCTCAAGATGGAGAATCAGTTTGGCTGGATGTTTTAATTATCATAGAGATTGATTGATATTGATATTTATTTATTAGTCACATGTACATCAAGAAACACACAGTGAAATGCATCTTCTTGCATTACTGAGAATGTGCTGGGGCAGACAACTCAAATTGGCAAGGCAAGCCATGAGGGCATGTTTGCTGAGTGTATTCGGGATGATTTCTTCCAGCAATACATTGAGGAACCAACAAAGGAGCAGGCTGTTTTACATCTTGTGTTGTGAGACAGGATTAACTCATGACCTCATCGTAAAGGGTCCATCAGGAAAGAGAGATCAGTGTATGGTCAAAAAGTCTGCATTCAAGCCTGAGTACACATTTTTAGGCTGAATTTTTGGACAGTGCAGTACTGAGGGAGTGCAGCATTGTTGGAGGACCTATCACTGATACACCAAATCAAAAGTCTGTCCACTCTTCAACGTGAGCCTAGAATTATGTAGAGATACACCACAAGAACTAGCCACTGAATCCACATTGATCATAAGCACCCATTTTATTCTATTCTAGCCTCACCTATTTTATTCCTCACACATTACCATCAACTCCACCCACGTCCCCCCACCCCCCCACTCACCTTCACTCTGGGGTCAATTTATAAGATATCTTTATGAGTCACATGTACATCGAAACACACAGTGAAATGCATCTTTTGCGTCGAGTGTTCTGGGGGCAGCCCGCAAGTGTCGCCACATTTCCAGCGCCAACACAGCATGCCCACAACTTCCTAACCCGTACATCTTTGGAATGTGGGAGGAAACCGGAGCACCCGGAGGAAACCCACGCAGTCACGGGGAGAACGTACAAACTCCTTACAGACAGTGGCCGGAATTGATCCCGGGTCGCTGGCGCTGTAATAGCGTTATGCTAACCGCTACACTACCGATTTACAGTGACCAATTAACCTATCAACTCGCACGTTTTTGGGATGTAGGAGGAAACCAGAGCACCCGGGGGAAACCCACGCTGTCATAGGGAGAATGTGCAGACTCCACACAGACAGCGCCGGAGATCAGGATTGAACCCGGGTCGCTGGATCTGTGAGGCAGCGGCTCTGTTAGCTGTGTCGTGATACGTAGAAGGTGCTACGGCAGAGATAAAGACAAAGTAGTCAAGCCCCGGAGTACTCGACCAAAATCCTGCTCCCTTCACCCGTGAAGGTGGGTTGCAAAGCCTTCAGTGATCAACAACACTGGAATTGCTTAAGACAGGAGGGCAGTGGAGTGGTCTCAGCAACACCCCTCCTGTGCCTTTGCTCTCACTTACGAGAGAGGAGGCCATTAAATCATTCTGATTTTCGAGGTTGGCACATACCACCCCACTCTGTAATCCACAGGAGATTTAGTTGTTGACTTGATTATTTACGATGCCAATAAATCTGGGCTCTCCTTTTCTGAAAGAGCAGCTTGTTAACTCGTCAATTTGCCGTACAGGCATGTGGCATTCCTGGGTTTGAATGCTTGATGTGTTGTTCAGAGCTGCCCAGCGTGGAGGAGCTGATGAAATTCAGCCCATTCCTATCTGCTTAACTCTAAGACAATCCTGGGATTTCAACATTAAACCACAGGAGATGCAAAGTGAGCTTCGTTCAATGATGCATATTTTTAAAAAAAAATATTGCGGATTATTATGTGCTCGGAAAGATTTGCCTCTGAGCAATCAGCCCTCTAAACCTGCTGCTGACTGGTAGTCTCGATGTTAGTTCATTAACATGGCATATAAGCACCCACGAGACAACTTTCCGATTGCTTTCCTCGTTGAGATTGGAGTCTCCTACTAAATTGAAATGCGAGATCCATGCACAGATCTGAGTCCGGAGTAATACAGACGCACAATTGTGCCTGCAGAGCAGAGTCTGTTTATTTCTGCAAAGCGACACCTTGGCAGGGATTTCTAACTACCTGCAGAGTTTGTGTCGATCTAGATTTCAAAAGGTTTTTGATTTTAATCTGTTTTTATGCAACGCAAGCAGGAGTAAATTGATTATAATTATCTGTAAGGATGTATGGATTACTCTCTGCACCCGTACTCCTGATTACATGCACCTATTAACTATGCTGCAGCAGTTTCAGTGGGAATTCTTCAATTACTGCTCTTAGAGATATTCTGATTTTTATTCACTGGAATTATTACCCTGCTATAAAGCAAGATAGATCATCTTTCTGCACTGCACAGTGGCATATAAAGCATTCACTTACAGTCCTGACAGCTAGCAAAGCATGTCAATAAAGGCTATAGTTTGTCTCAGTTTAGATCGGAGAGAATTACATGGGAATTTGCAGCCCAGACCATTCAGCCCATCCAGTCTGTTTCTATATTAATGCTCCACAAAAGCCTCTTCACCTCACCTCGTTAGCGTATCCTTTCTCCCTCATGCAACTCTCCAACTTTCACTTAAAGGCATCTCTGCTCTTCACCTCTTTGTGGGTAAGAGGTTTCCCTCCACACCATTCTCTGAAAAAAAAACGCTTCTGAATTCATTATTGGATTTATGATTTATGACCCCAAATTTTGGTATTCCTAGTGGAGTCATAGAGTTATCCAGCACGGGAACTGGCCAACTCATTCATGCCAACCAAGATGCCAATCTGAGCTAGTCCCATTTGCCTACATTTGGCCCGTATCCCTCTAAACCTTTCCTATCCATGTACCTGTCCAGTATACCGGTATCCAGTATACCAGTATGGTATTCCTCGTATGGAAACATTGCAGAATAGAACCTCTGTTGTATGTGCCATATATGTCTTAGTAATGCATGCGTGTTCACCTCTGGTTCTGAATGTTGGTTCTGTATTCAGATGGAGAACACGTAACAAACAGATGTTCTCACATCACAAATTCAGTGTAGGTAGCAGGCAGTAAGTTGCTGCCAGTGTTTCTTCCTGCAGCCTTAAACAGTTCTATCAGGTCACCCTTCAGCTTTCTCTTTCCCAGGTATCTCTTCATGTTTGTATCTCCAACAATGAATAGAGGTGATCGAAGTTTATAAAATTATGAGATGGAGCAAACACCCGGTATCTTTTTCCCAGGGTCGAAACGTCCAATAATAGAGGGCGTGGATTTAAGGGGAGAGGGGGAAAGTTCAAAGGAGATGTAGGGGGCAAGTTTTTTTTACACAGAGAGTGGTGGGTGCCTGGAATGTGCTGCCAGGGGTGGTGGAGGCAGATACGATAGAAGTTCTTAGAATGGCACATGAATATGCAGAGAATGGAGGGATGTGGACCATGTGCAGGCAAAAGCGATTAGGTGTTATTAGCTTAGTTAGTTCGGCACATCATCGTGGGCTGAAGGGCCTGTTCCTGTGCTGTACTGTTCTATGTTCTATGAGGTAAAATGCTGGGTGTACTCACCTTTGGCCAAAACCTGCAAAGGTGACCACTAGCAATTTCCTTCTCCCTGGTTAGCACATTTCCTCATTGCAAATCCGAGTTCAGAGCTGAACTGGAGATAAGGTCCTGACCCATCTAACATCCTGCAATCTAACGGGACTCAACACCAAGTCCAATGGGAGGGAGCACCAATGTCCTCAGCTGAGGGGTCAGAAACGGGTGTGATCCCTAGTTTAGCTCAGGGAGAGCTGATGTATGTAACACAGCCCTCTTAGTCAGACTGGGGTCTCTCACCTTGATTGCAAAGGTAATGTAGTTAACTGGCTTATTTTTGTTCATTTTAATGATTTTAAGATTTTCTAAGATGTTTTCAAGTAAATTTATTATTTTTAAAATATTATTATTGTGCCTCTTATTATCAGATGTATCAAAAAAGTGTTTAAAGACCTTGGACAGCAGTGGGCTCCCAGGGAAAGGGAGTAATAAACTAGAGGGCAGAGGTTTAAGGTACGAGGGGAAAGATTTAAAAGGGGCAACTTCTTCACGCAGAGGGTGGTGGGTACATGGAATGAGCTGCCAGAGGAAGTGGTTGAGGCAGGTACAATGACATTGAAAAGGCATTTGGACGGGTACATGGATAGGAAAAGTTCAGAGGGATAGAACATAGAACATCAAACACTACAGCACAGTACAGGCCCTTCCTGCTCGAAGATCTATCTAACCCTTCCCTCCCACATAGCCCCCTATTTTTCTATCATTCAAATGGGACTAGATTAGGTGGGTACCTTGGTTAGCATTCTGAAGGGCCTGTTTCTGTGCTGTATTGTTCTATGACTCTATACCTGAGTACTGATAGTTAGAATGCCACAATATCTGGTTTCATTATGCTCTGGGTGACAAACTGAGTCATTCGATCTCTTTTTCTGCATCTTTCATCACACTTGCTTTGGGTTACCACATGCAGGATGATTAGCATTGCCAAAGTACAGAACCCACTTTATCAAATATGATCCAACTTGGTGTCTGCAAACAGCTGGAGTTCATTCTGATGGCCATTGTGGGAGTTGTGAATGAGTGCCAGGAGGCAGAAAGAGAAAGGAGAAACACTCCGGGCTGAATTACTGCCATTGCTTCAGAAAATGAGCACAGAATTTGGTGTGACTTTTATCTCAGCGCCTGTTGAAATCCAGCGGTATCATCTGCCAAAACAGAGCTGAATCCACCGTGCCCTTCACATCAGTCTCCCTTAACTCAGAACTGATTAAAGCTGGCGGGAGTAATAATAACAGCAAATAAAAAGTGATGTTTCCATTATAAATCTGTCTCTGGATTACACATGGCAAGTTGTATCCTTGATTATTTAGAGTACTATTGTTATCACAACACACTTTGGCATTGTCAAAGCAGATCAAGGAAGATTCATCTGTAATTATGTACGTACATCTCTTGAGCTGTTATTGAGAACATCAACCAGAAATAGCAGCTGGAATGTTTGACACATCAACACCTCTGGATTTCAGAACTAGACAGTGGCCTGATCTACTTAAGATCAACAGGTTAATTTAGGTTGGTATGATATGAGTTGCCTTCATATTAACCATTTAAGTTCTTCTCCAACTAAAGCAATACTAAAAATAGAAACCTAGAAACTCAGCAACATAGCATGTATTTTTTATGTGTTCTGTTATTGATTCAAAGTGGAATATTGATTTGCAAAGTGCAATCAAGGCTTGAGTACAATGTGGAGTTGAATTGTGGCCTGGGTGTGTGCTGCATCTCCATACAGAGAGTGCCAGGGGCACAGGAGTGACTTTGGTGTTCAATGCATCTTGGGTGTAGCTTCTGCAAGAGCAGGGTGCGAGTACACACTGAAGGTGCCTTGTGGGCTTTGACTGAAGATGCATGCCTTAACTGAATCTCTGTTGGAGCATAGGTAAAAGTGCTGTCATTATCTGAGACACTTTTGGGGTGTCCACATTGAGGCCAGCCATGGAATCACACTGATGAGCCAGATGTGTCTGATGTCCTGATCCATTTGGGGATGACAAATACTGGCAGGACGTATGTAGTAAATAGCAGAGACCTTATTAATGTTGATATACAGGGAGACCTCAGGGTGCAAGATCATAGTTCACTGAAAATGCTGGCACAGGTGGATAGGGTAGTGAAGAAGGCATCTGGCATGCTTGCCTTCATAGGCTGAAGCATTGAGCATAAGAGTGGGGATGTCATGTTGCAGTTGTACAAAACATTGGTCAGGCTGCACTTGGAGTATTGTGGACAGTTCTGTTTGCCACTCTACAGAGATTATGTGCTCGCATCAGAAAGAGTACAGAAGGGATTCATCAGGATGTTGCCTGCAAAGGAGGGCTTAATTTATAAGGAGAGCTTGGATAAGCTGGGTTTATTCTCACTGGAACATAGGTGACCGAAGGGTAATATCAAGGCTTATGAGGGGTGTAGATAGGGGAGATAGTTTGGATCTTTTTTCCAGGTTTAAGGTGAGAGAGGAGAAATTTGAAGGAAATCTGAGGGACAAGTCTTCCTGGTGGTTGGATGGAACGAGCTGCCAGAGGAGGTGGTCAAGGCAGGTACAATTATAATATTTAAAAGGCATTTGGGCAAGTTCTTGGATAGGATCTGATTAGAGAGGAATGGGCCTAATTCAGGTGAATGGGATTAGTGTAGATGAGCATCCTAGTTGGCATGGACGAGTTGGGCTGAAGGGTCCATTTCTGTACTCTACAGCAGACTACACACTGATTGCTCATCGAAGAAGCAGGATGATTGCTTGTGTCTCCAATCCACCTGTCCTGGGACAAATGCATCCCCACCAACTGAAGCAAGACGTCTCTTTGGGAAACCCCAATGTCCAGAGCTCCTGCCACAGCTTATGCGTGTGACTCTTTGCACATCGCATCCTTTAGGAGCTCCCTCCTCCACAATTCCACTGGTATAAATCCAACTGACTACACCATACAACATGTGTTTTCACCCACTTTCCTGCTTCTGGCCTTCAGTCGCTTCACAGAGATTACTGATTTAAGAAATATGTGTCAGAACTGCAAACCATTAAATAACAAGCCATAAGAGAAGGGCTTGTGTCAATGCAATGGCCTTCCTGTCCTTGAGACCTGTGTTGCAGTCAATAAAGTTCGTATTGTAGTCTATCTCTTTGTTTCCAGTATAGAGAGTGTTCAACAAGAGAGAGAGAGAAAAGTCAACCAAAATATAAGAATGATCGATGACTTAAATAGGAAAAGGATGACAAAGAAATAAGTCAGACCTGCTATATTGTGATGTAAGGGACAGGTTGCTGTATTTAATAAACAGATTCAGGCAGTTGCCACTGTTTGTGTAGTTTAAAGCATTTCAAAGAATTAATCGCTCCAAATGTTAGAAAAACACAGAACTCTTAAAGAGGACGAGGCAGAGCATTAAGTGCTGGCGAGATGATGAGGAGCACTTGTATAGAAGAGAGTAGGGGGATTTGCAGCAGCTGAAGTCCTCGCTGGGGAGATCAAAGTCAAAGTCACATGCGCAAGTACAATTGTCACATGCACAGGTACACGTGTGCACAGGTGCAATGAAAAACTTACTTGCAGGAGCATCACAGGCACATAGCATCAGATAAGCAGCATTCACAAAAAACATGAATTAAACATACATTATACACAATTTTTGCAAGAAAGAACACAAAAAGAACAAAAAAAAGCTCATTTTAGTGCAAAGTGGTCATAGTGTTGCTGTACTGAGGTAGTGATTAAGGTTGTGCCGGTTGGTTCAAGAACCAAATGGTTGAAGGGAAGTAGCTGTTCTTGAACCTGGTGGTGTGAGACTTCATTGATTCATAGATTCAGCCAGTGTGCCTGGGTGTGATGTCTCCACGCTTGGCCGGAGTCCCCATTAAGCTTTGAAAGTTACAAGTCTCCAGTGAGTTTCTTGTAAAATCTAGTTCAACTGAATTAGTGTCCTCATGTTTTTGCATGCGGGCAGCCAAAATTCAGGTGGATTTGACTTGAACATGAACTTGGGCCTTTTGTTGCTGTGCTGTTCTATGTTCTAACACCAACTTCTCCAGTAACCTCAGAGCTGAAATCGCTCATCCCTGGAACCAATCATTGAATCACACATGCCAGAAGGAGACCATTCAGCCCATTGTTTTAATTCTAGCCAAAACAGACATGTGTATTTGTTGACTGAGCCATTTCTGTGAGATCTGTCCTTTGCATGAAACAATTTATGTTTCTCTTGCTGCATGCAACATCAAAAGTAGGCCAAATGTTCAGAACAGGTGCAAAAGAAGAGAAAATGGTTGTATTGCCCTCATTGGATCCTGCTTCAATTAAGATAGATGGACACAGATTTACAGATACAAATTCAAATCAGTATGAAGACCAGAAGATTATGATTTCATAGCTGAACCTTCAGTCAGGAAGGTTTTGGTGGGGATTTGTTAGAAGAGCATGCAAAATCAGGACATTCCAAAATTAAGAGAAAGGTCTTGTATTGTCGCCGCATCTTGCTCTGAATTGGAGGATATCTGTCGAATGAAGCAAAGAAATCTGAAGATGAAAAATATCCAAAAATAAAATTCTACCTTGCATCTAGCTGCTTAAGTCGTAAGCTTCATTCACCGTTGCCTGTAAATCTTTGATTTGCTTCTGTAACCAATGGGGTAAAGAAGCTTGAAACACCACATGACACCTTACAAATTATTCGGCACCTGCCTCTATAAACAACCTGGGTTAGCTGAATCCATTATCTTTCAGTGTAAAGTGACAACATCTCAGCTAAGTGTCACAGACTGATGGATGACTGATGTCTCATGATTGACAACAGCATAGAGACCAAGATCCAATCTGATCTTGTGAAGCTGAATTTCTGCAAAGTTGTAGAGTGTTAACGATTAGCAAATGTCCCAGTGCATTACGAGTGAATGTTCAAAATGGCAAACATCCTTAACATGTAAGGGAAACCACTTTCATCATGGCTGGGTATTATTTTGAATGAGCCCAATCTGTAGTTGTTTGTCCTGATGAAATCAAGAGCTTTTCCTTGATGAAGAGCTTTAGGGTCATGTAGCCAGTTCGTGAGATTGACAAGAAGAGCCCTAGGGATAAGGAACTTTGAGGAAACTGAGTTGGTTCTCCTTTAGAAAAATTGGGAAATTGGTAAATCGATTTTTTATTATCACATATGCAGAGGTACAGTGAAAAACTTTGTTTTGCATGCCATCCATGCAGATCATTTCATTACAACAGTACATTGAGGTAGTACAAGGGAAAACAATAACAGAATGCAGAGTGTAGTGTTACAGCTACAGAGAAAGTGCAGTGCAAATAGACAAATAACGTGCAAGGACCATGAAAAGGTAGATTGAGACATCAAGAGTTCATCTTTATCGTACAGGAGATCCGTTCAAGAGTCTTATAACGGCGGGATGGAAGCTGTCCTTGAGCTTGGTGATGCGTGTTTTTAAGCTTTTGTATCTTCTGTCTGACGGGAGAGGGGAGGGGAGAGAATGTCCGGCGTGGGAGGGGTCTTTGATTACGTTGGCTGCTTTCCCGAGGCAGCGGGAAATGTAGACAGAGCTGGAGACACAAGAGACTGCAGATGCTGGAATCTGGAGCAACAAACAATCTGTTGGAGGAACTCAGCGGGTCGAGCAGCATCTGTGGGAGGAAAGGAGTTGTCAACATTTGGGTCAAGATCCTGCATCAGGGCAGAGCTGGGTTGGGTTAAGTTGGTGCAGTCACCAATCGCATTGTGCAAGGCATGTGCTAAATGGACAATCAGATATTCACTGACTCAGGTTATCAGGAGCAGGACTTTAGTTTGCTTCAGTGGAAAGGATTACAAACACAATGTGTTTACAAAATGAATGCAAGAAATAGATATGCACTTGCTGTTCTAATACTCCATGTACAAGAATTATGGATTGGGTCTGAGATCCTGCTGATGTTGTCAGTGTGAAAGTCAGCAACAGTTTATGGAGAGCAGCATTATAGAGTATGAATTTATAATTGTTGACCTGGGTGTTCCCAGTCACAGGCAGGGATAACACACAAAGTGCTGGAGGAACTCAGTAGGTCAGGCAGCATCTGTGGAGGGAAATAGACAGTCAACATCTCAGGTCGAGGACCTTTCATGTGGATTGGAAAGAAAGAGGGAAAGTGGCCAGTATAAAAAGGTGGAGGGACGGGGTGGAGCAAGAGATGTCTGCCATTTGCACAGCAGGGGATACATCTTTCATGTGTGGAAGGGGTGCAATTCAAGACATTAAAAGCTCTGCTGGAGGTCGGGTCAGGCCAGGAGAGTTCTTTACATTCATTTACTGGATGAACATCACCAGAAATCAAAAGATGTTGGTAATCTGAAATAAAAACAGAAAATGCTGGAAACATTCAACAGGTCAGGCAGCGTCTGCAGAGAGGGAAACAGAGTCAATGTTTCAGTCTCTTCATCAGAATGTGTAGGAATAGTACTCCCTTGATTATAGTAAATGGAATCCTGTAAATAACATCTGGCGAATGGTCTCTGACCTGAAATGTAGACTGTTTCTCTCTCCGCAGATGCTGCCTTGACTTGCTGGAAGTTTCAATCTTTTTTTTTACTTTTCTGTCGATCACTTCCCACTCTTTGAAATGCTGGATTGTTTGTCAGAAGGCAGCAACAAGTCAACCGCATTACCAGGTTCACAGATAGGACAAGGATAGCTTTCAAAATAAGGAGCCGGAGGATCTTTCTGCCAATCCACTAGATCCCTGGTCGTAGTAAATTGGTTAATTGGTTTATTATTGTCACATGCACCAGTGAAAAACTTGTATACTGCCCAAACAGATCGTTTCTTGACACAGTGCATTGAGGTAGTACAAGGGAAAACAATAACAGAATGCAGAATAAAGTGTTACAGTTACAGAAAAAGTGCAATGCAGGCAGACAGTAAGGTGCAAGGCCATAAAGAGGTAGATTGTGAGGTCAAGAGTCCATCTTAACGTACTCGGGAACTGTTCAATAGTCTTATAACAGTGGGATAGAAGTTGTCCTTGAACCTGGTGGTACCTGCTTTCAGGCTTTTATATCTTCTGCCTGATGGGAGGGAGGAGAAGAGAGAATTTCCGGGGTGAGTGGGGTCTTTAATATCCAATTTCAGGTTTATTTTCCCCAGTTACCACAGTGGGATTTAAACTCAAGTCTCTGGGTCAACAGTTGCCAGCTACCAGTCTAGAAACGTAACCCAGAGTAAGGCATCAGTTTCTAATCCTGAGTGGCCCCATTAATTCTTCCAATGGACTTTTGACTTGATGACCTGGGACTTCTTATGGTGGCTTACAACTGTTAGGTGTGGTGGAGATTCTAAAAGTTCTTGTTTATTGTGAATAGGTAATTAGAAACATTCCTGTGGGTACATTTTTCCATTGCAATTTTCCAGCTGAAGTTAGCAAAAGAACTGCATGGCACTTGAACAATATTGGTATTGGTTTATTATTGTCACATGTACTGATATACAGTGAAAAACTTTTGGTTTGTGTACCATCTAGACAGCTTGTGCCATACATAATTATATCAAGATAGTAAAAAGAAAACAGAATGTAGAATGTAATATTGTAGTTACAGAGAAAGTGCAGTGCAGGTAGACAAATAAAGTGCAAGGGCCACAACGAGGTACATTGGGAGATTGGGATCGATTGGGAGTTCATCCTTTAGCATGTGAGAGGTCTGTCCAAGAGTCTGATAATAGCGGGACAGAACCTGTCCTTGAGTCTAGTGGTACGTGATCTCAGGTTTCTGTACCTTCTGCTGGATGGGAGGGGAGAAGAGAGAATGTCCAGAGTGGGTGGGACGATTATGTTGGCTGCTTTCCCGAGGCAGCTGGAAGTGCAGACGGAATCCATGGAGGGGAGGCTGGTTTGCGTGATGGACAGGGCTGTGTTCACAGCTCTCTGCAATTCCTTGTGGTCTTGGGCAGAGCAGTTGCCACAGCAAGCTGTGATGCATCTGGATAGGATGCTTTCTATGGTGCATCTGTAGAAATTGGTGAGGGTCATCAGGGACATGCTGAATTTCCTTTGCCTTCTGAGGCATATCACAATCAGAGCAGCATGTTAGAGCAGGCTTGGATCTCTGGGTTCAGAGGATGTACGCAAATATTGTCACAGCTCCCCCAACACCTTAGGAAATTGCTCCTCCGTGCCCAGCATTATTCCACACACATTGTCGTGGTTTATTTAATAATTATTATAGTTTTAGTTTCAAATTGTAGTGACCCTGAATACATGATAGCTTTAATGGCCCGGGACATTTCTCTATGTGACTATCTCTACCCAACACACTGTGCTTTATTGCACAATGTACTTGAACTCATGCCTTAACAGGCATCCAGAGATTATGGTTAATGGTTTTGATCAGCACTAATAATCCTGCAAATAGATGGCTAATTCTATTTGGTAATTACTAATGAAACTGTTTCTAAGGGGAAAAAATATCAGAACTGGGTCTGCAGACTGTTCAAATTGTAAGCCACTTATGAAATATTACAATTAGTGGGGCGCCTGGGTTTCATTTATATGTAAATTCTAGATAGATGCTATAAGCAGCTTATTTCCTCTTGAGGGGTTTCAATGGCCATGGATCCCAGTGAGAGAGGGAAAGGGAGAGAGAGAGAGGGAGAGAGAGAGGTTGGGGGGTGGGTGGGGGGGAGGGGGAGAGAGAGAGAGAGGGAGAGAGAGAGTGACTAGAATTTACACCTTGTGACCTTCCCTGAGTGTTGGTCCTAACTGTAATTTTGTTGGGTCATCGGGGTCCATTCAAGTGCCTCTGTCCACTCTGAGGCAACAGTGCAACCACTGTTGGCACAACAAACTGGTCTTTGCGTAGCTGGGGAAGCGACTGAACTGAAACTGCGTTCCATAAATTGGAGCCACCCTGCTGTTCAAGGCTTGGCAGGGGGCAATGCAAAGAAATACAACGCTACTTGATATGCAAATAAAGACATTTTCTATGATGAACTGTTCCATGGTAAATAAGAAACTCTGGGCAGAACAGACCGGCTGTTTTATATGTGGGTTACGGTGTCCCAATTTACAATGATAAATGGAATGTTTTGGTGACACATTCCCTTTATTTATTGTGGTTGCTTGAGATTAAAAGTCTTGAGGTTTGGCATCCCAGTGACAACAAACAGCATCAGGGTTGGAAGTAAGGAGATCAATGCTGCCGATTGGCACACTCCAGGCTGCAGGAGTACGTGCTGAGGGACGCACTGAAGCTGGGTGCAGCCAACGCAAGGGCTCGGTGGGGAAGGACTACAGTTTTGGGTTCTTCGACAGTAGGGTTCCCACTGGAGAGGGAGGGGCGGGGGTCAGGTGAGGAAGCCCCTTAAATATTGTAAATGTGGGATTGGGGTAGCTCCCCAGGGAGCCACACGAGTGGCGTCGGTGCTGTGCTTTGTGTAAAAAATAACACTAATAATTGATCTGTACACGAATGTAAAAATTTGCACTGTTTTATTATTGCTTTATTATTGTATATAGTTTGTCTTTTATTATTTTGGATAAAAAAAAATTTGGTGCAAGACGTTCTTTGGTCTGCCTGAAACTTGTTGGTCTTCCAGCACAGTGAGGTGTCTGTGAGGGAATGCTGCGACTGGTGCACAGTCCAGGCTGCGGGAGTACGTGCTGAGGGACGCACTGAAACTCGGTGCGGCCAATGCAAAGAATCTGTGGGGAAGGACCACAGTCTTGGCTCCTTCTGTGACTGGACACTGAGGGGCCGATTTGGGTAGGGAAGCCCCTCAAACAATGAAAGGGTGTACCACCCCAGGAGGCCACATCAGTGGCAATGGTGCTATGGTTTAAAAAACCACTACTGAATGTATTGACCATGAATGTAATGTGTTTTGCCCTGGGTTTATTCTTTTGTATTTATTTTTTTATCGTGGATAAAGTTTATTTTTGAAATAAAAAAAGCGGAGATCAAAAATGACAAGGTCTGTAAACTCGAGGCTTTGTATTGGCTATTATGGATGGCGGGCTGTTCATGAGTATTTGTCAAGATCCGTCAGCGATCCCTCGTGAAAGAAACAAAACTGAGAAAAAATGGCAGCTCAACATGCATTGCTTACAACCTTAGAAGTGCTGTGGTCCACCTCTACCCTGTGTCATCAGGGGGCAGTATGGTGACCCAGGAGAGAAGGGCTTGTGACCTCTGGGTGCTCGTTGACATCTGGGAAACTGGCTTCTTTGGTATTTCCTTACCATCCATGGAACTGTATTTGGCCAGAGTTGACATGCATTGGGTAGGGGGGCATGGGTTTGATAAGCTCACTGCATCTTGAAGCATAAGATATAAGATAAGAAAAGATATTTATTTATTGGTCACATGTACATCGAAACACACAGTGAAATGCGTCTTTTTGTGTTACTGAGAATGTGCTGGGCGGCAGCCTGCAAGTGTCGCCACGCTTCCGGCACCAGCATAGCATGCCCACAACTTCCTAACCCATATATCTTTGGGATGTGGGAGGAAACCCATGCAGACACGGGGAGAATGTACAAACTCCTTAAAGACAGCGGCGGGAATTGAACCTGGGTCGCCGGCGCTGTAATAGCGTTATGCTAACCACTATACTACTGACAGGACGGACCATCCATGGGCTGAGCAGAGTTAGTTCCTGGTGTAATCTGGATCCTTGTTTCCTCAGGATTAACTTTAGATTTTCATTGGCTAAAAATGAGTTAGGATTCAATGGAAGAAAGGGATTTTAGATAAATATGGTGGGGAGTAATAAGCAGGGTGGTGGGGAAGAAGGAAATTGTTTTAGAGAGTTTTTTAAGAGAGTCTTTGCCGTTGTTATGGGCCAAATGTCCTCCTTGTGTGATGCATTGCGCACTTGAAGATATTAGTTTGTTCTGTGCATGAACCTAGCATATCATTAGTGTTCTCTGAAGCAATTTTGAGAAGATGTGACTTCCAGTTAAGTGTGCCTTGATGGAGTGAAATCCTAGCACACAATACATCAGAATTCACATTCTCTAAAGAGGGTGATTTTAACCTAGCCTCTTAGCCAAGACCCCACGGATTAACATTACTCTAGTTTTACATCCCATCCAATATTACTCGCTATTAGCCCGTAATAGCATAGATTCCCACCCCATCAATTTCATTTCATGTCTATTAGAAGAAAATTGCTTCAGTGAATAAGTCAGTGTTGTGTTGGAGCTGCTTCTGAGTGCACATATGCAAGCATCATCTGTGGCTCTGCAGCTCAGTGAATCAGGTTGGTGTGACCTTGATTCGGATCAGTTTCCCATTCAACCACTCCAGTGAAGAGCCTGTTTGAGGCTGAGAAGAGTTGAAGCAATGACACAACCTTGCTCGACCCCATTCTTCACGAGATTGGGACTTTGATGGACTCATTGCTTGTGTGTGTAGAGACTTATAGAGACTAATTTTTGAGAGCAGCCATATTTTCCTACAGTCCCACCCAGTTTCAACTTTAGTGAGGTTGTATTTCTTTGTATCTCCTGTATTTCTTCAGACAGCAGAGCGGGAGGAGACATTGGCAAGTGTTCCTTACAATTTTCTGAATTCAGCATTTGAAGCAAAGGATGGATAGGCAGGTCTTTTGGTTCTGCTTGTTAAAGGCCTTCTCTCTGAAGCATAATGCGGTGGACTTTAGAATATATCTCTCAAATATATCCATTGTGGAGAAACTAGAGGATTATTTTCTTTAGACTAGGGAAGTTAAACCAAGATTTAACAGAGGTATACAGAAAGTCAAGTTTATTGCCATGTGCACTAGTACGGTGAGGTACAGGTGCAACGAAAAACTTGCTGGCAGCAACATCACAACCACGTAGATTCAGACAACACACAACATAAATTTTATATAAATTATACATACAAGACAGTGAAGGAAAAGACTGTGCAAATCAAGACATTAGTGCAAAAAACACAGTCACAAACAAGTCCGTGGTAGTGCAAGAGGTGGTCTGTAGTGTACTGTTGCTGAGGTAGGGTTAGGGTTGTGCAGGTTGGTTCAAGAACCTGATGGCTGCAGGAAAGTAGCTGTTCCTGAACCTGGTGGTGTGGGACTTCAGGCTTCTGTACCTCCTGCCTGACGGTTGTTGCAAGAAGAGGGCATGGCCCGGATAAATACTGAATATTACTTTTTCTTGAGTACTTTATTCAATATAAAAAGATTAATAAGACTAAGTAAAGATAATCTATTTCTTCAGACAGGAGAGTGGGAGGAGACTTTGACAAGTGTTCCTTGCAATAGTCTGAATTTGACATTAGAAGCAAAGGATGGATAGGCAGGTCTTTTGGTTCTGCTTGTTAAGGTCATATTTTGTTCATTTTTGTGTTTTATGAGTTACCATGCTTGCCTTACATCCAAATATATTGTAGATTCTGTAATAACTGTTAACTGGTGAAGCAATTTCTTGGGAAATGGAGAGGGGTTCACGGACTCAATAATGGGGTTAACTCATCTATGTTTCAGGATATCAGGTGAGAGATCAGTGCATTGCCATTGAATTAGCTCTCATTAAACTCATTATTGCATATTTCTTAAGAGAATATTGATTAAATGAATGCGAAGTGGGGATAGAATGTACAATAACATGTAAGGAAGACAGGAATAAACAAGGCATGCACGGATTTATTTGAGCAGGCCCCATTTTATACAAAATACAATATCTTCTGCAGCTGGAAAGCCAATAACATGGTGCTACACAGTGTAAATGAGAGTTCATATAAAGCAGTAGAGTGTTTAAAGCATTGACCTTTGCATGACCGCCTTTCCCATTTTATAGTTTATTGTTACTTGTGCTTCTCAGAGTGAAAATCATGTATTAGTTACGAAAGAAAGACTTGTATTTTTATAGCAACTTTCCATACCTCCTCATGTTCCAAAATGCGCTGCAGGCAATAAAGTGCAGTTGTTGTTGTCACACAGGAAATTAGTTGCCATTTCTTCTTGCACAGGGAGACCTCACTAACAGCAAAGCCTTGGGGATAAATATTCACCAGGATACATTCCTCTCCACTGCTTCAGAACCAAATTGTCAGGGAATCATTGAGACAAATTGTGTGAGATTTTTGCTTTACACACAATTAAGGAGGCAGCTGGGTTCTCAGTGCTTGTCTGAAGACACCACCTCTGACAGGGTTGCACTCCCTCAGTGCTGTTTTGAAGAGGCAGTCAAGAGTTAGAATGGGACCCACAACTGAATAATAAATAACGTGCTGAGTACCAGATGAGCAAGTGCACTGAAATGTTTACTTGATTTAGTCAGGCTCAGTTCGAAGATTAGTTATATAGATATCAGCCTCTCTGTTACGTTAATGCAACAGTACATAGATAAAAAACGTGTTTGGCAAGGATATTTCTGATTTCTCACTTTATTTTCACACGGTGACTTCATGTATAGCTGTTGTGATTGGAACTGGTTTTTACTATCACACTTTGTTTCCTGCAAAGACAAAATAGAAGGTCTGCTGAGCCCATCTTTTGAAGGCAGTTCCCTTTAACTCTTGCCAACCTAATTCTGCAAGAACCTATCCTTAGTGGGAGGCACCAGATCTCGAATATTATAGAATGTTGCATTGCTAATGTAATTCTGAAAGTTATATAATAAATTATCAAGGTGTTTTCAACCTCAAAGAAGGGAATAAATTTCAGATGTAGGGCCTGAAATAACTATTTCAACAGCTTCAGGCAGACTGCACGCTGTGTTCATGAGATTTATTGTTAGCTGCATGTTTCACATTGTTACCTTTTGAGTCCAGCCCCTACAGCAATATATTATTGATCAGCTTTCTGCTTCCAAGTCATATCATCAGTTTTCTTCGTTGCATCATGCCCCTATACTTTCTCCTGACTTGTTCATGCAGCAGAACCTTGTACCGGAAGTCTGACAGATGGGAGGTCACGGTGCAGTTGTACAGGACACTGGTGAGGCCGCACTTGGAGTACTTTGTTCAGTTTTGGTCGCCCTGCTACAGGAAAGATGTTACTGAACTGGAAAGAGTGCAGGAAAGAGTTACAAGGATGTTGCTGGGACTTGAGGGGCTGAGTTGTAGGGAAAGGTTGGACAGGCTTGGACTTTATCCCTTGGAGACTGAGAGGTGATCTTACAGAGGTGTACAAAATCATAAGGGGCATAGATAGGGTGAGTGAACACAGGGTTGAGGAATCAAGAACTAGAGGGCACAGGTTTAAGGTGAGAGGAGAAAGATTTAATCGTAACCTAAGGAACAACCTCTTTACACAAAGGGTGACATGTATGTGCAATGAGCTGCCAGAGGAAGTGGTTGAGGCAGGTTCAATAACAACATTTAAAAGACAGTTCAACAGATACATGGATTGGAAAGGTTTAGAAGGTTATGGACCAAAGGCTGGCAAATGGGACTAGCTTGGATGGGGCATCTTGTTCAGCATGGACCACAAGATCACAAGACAAAAGAGCAGAAGTAGGCCATTTGGCCCATCGAGTCTGCTCCGTCACTTCACCAGTTGTGCCGAAGGGTCTGTTTCTGTGCTGTGTAACTCTATGAGTCTATGAATGGGCTTGGAAGTGCCTGTGTTGGATCTGGACGGTGTCACTGAGCTATGGCCACTGTGGTCCTACAGCAGACCAGCTGGAGCAGGGTGGTGGATGGTCCCTACTGGGTTCATCTCGAATTCCACCACACACTTGGCCAGAGGCCTGAGTCCAAGATGGGCTGGAGGGCAGATGCCGTGAAACTGAGTCCCTCGTCCTGCCATGCTCCTCCAGCCGGGATTGGGCCCAATAACAAGGCACTAGTATGCTGAGGACAAGGGCAGATCCTCTTCATACCTGACCCTTAGCATTACTCCAGAGAAGACAGGTATTGGAACCATGATATCTGAAAGAGACACCACCCCGTGGATAACAAAAAAATGACATTTTAGTTTATTTAACATTTTAAAAAAGTATTTGTGGGTGTTACAAGGCGTCTATCATTAAATGCAAAGATTGAACAAAAATTAATTGTAAACCTTTGAATAGTTTGGAAATGCCTTTAAAAACTGCTCAAAGGCCTGTGACAGGAATGAGCTGTTTGTTCAAGGCCATCAGGAGATCTGGGACGGAGCCTCAGGGTACAACGACTGAGGCTTAGACATTAGACTGCCTCTCGGGGAGAGGGTAGGGTGGGGTGGGGGGGGGGGGGGGGGGGGGGGGGGGGGGGGGGGGGGGGGGGGGGAGTCAGCTGATTCTACCCTCAGTATCCAGAACAAGTTAGTGGGCAAAACACATTAAATCTGTTTCCCTTCGTTACTCAGAGGGATTTCACATGAACATGTTTGATCGCGATACACAGGAAATGATTTTCCATATACTGACCTAATGTTGTAATCTATAATCCATTATGTTAAGTGGAATTGGAATTATGGACAGAATTCTTGTACGTGAGATCTTACATACCAAAGACCATAAAAACTATCAATACCTGTCCCTATTTAACACATTTCAGGCTAGATCACACCGGTAAAGTGCTGGAGGAACTCAGCGGGTCAGGCAGCATCTATGGAGGGAAATGGACAGTCGAGATTTTGGGTTGAGACCTTTCCCTTCACCTTTTTATACCGGCTGTCTCCCCTCCTCCTTGCCGGTCCTGATGAAGGGTCTCGACCCGTAACGTCGACCGTCCCATTTCCCTCGACAGGTGCTGCCTGACCCGCTGAGTTCCTCCAGCGCTTTGTGTTTTGCTCCTGATTGCAGCATCTGCAGTCTCGTGTGTCTCTAGATCACACTGATGATTAACAGACAGTTCCTTAGAGAACTATTGGCTGGTGCTGGTGTGTGGGTCAGATTTTTCTGATCTTCCACACTTTTCTGGTCTTCAGCATAGACAGAGGAAACACGCCAGAGATCAGTTGTATTTCTCGGTCCACCACTTGACTCACCACCTGAGTCTAGCAGCCAGATCCAGAGGGCTGGATGCATTTCATATCTGGTCCCTCCTTTTTATACCACCCATATTTGCCACATCAAATGCAGTCCCATTAATTTATATTGGGTAAGCAACATAACCCAAAGCCATGAGTGATTTATTTTATTTCAGTTAATTTCAATGATTCAATTAATTTCTGTTTTGGTAATTTTATTACAGTTTAGTTTTCTAATATGTGAATTTTTGCCATTTAAAAATTATTTACAGTATATGTTTTCCTGCATTTTCCAGATGTCTCTGACTGTCAGGGCTCTGCAGAAACAGTGGAAGTAGCCTTTGATGGTGTGAGTTGTCAGAGAGACCTTGGGGTGCAAGTCCATGGCTCATTGAAAGTGGCTACACAGGTAGATAGAGTGGTTAAGAAGGCTTATGGAATGCTTACATTTATTAATCGAGGTTTTGAGTACAGGAGTCAAAAAGTTATGATGCATCTCTGTAGAACTCTGTTTAGGCTACATTTAGAGTACTGCGTGCAGTTCTGGTCACCTCACTATAGGAGGGATGTCGAGGCTTTAGAAAGGGTGCAGAGGAGGTTTACTAGGATGCTGCCTGGATTAGAGGGCATGTGCTATCAGGAGAGGCTGGACAAAATTGGGCTCTTGTCTCTGGAGCAGAGGAGGCTGAGGGGTGATCTGTTGGAAGTGTATAAGATTATGAGGGGCATAGATAGGGTGGACAAGCAATATATTTTTCCCATTATTGAGCGATCCAATACCAGAGGGCATGCATTTAAGGTGAGAGGGGGTAGGTTCCGAACAGACGTGAGGGGTACATTTTTTACTGAGAGAGTGGTGGATGCCTGGAATGCGTTGCCTGATAGGGTGGTGGAGGCAAGTTCATTGGGGGCTTTTAAGAGGGGCTTGGATGGGCACATGAATGAGAGGAAAATGGAGAGATATGGGCATTCTGTAGGTAGGAGGGATCAGCTACGTCGGCACAATGTTGTGGGCTGAAGGGCCTGTTCTGTGCTGTATTGTTCTGTGTTCTATGTTCGAAAACCATCAAGGCGACATGTGTGAGGGGCATTGGTTTCCACCACCTGAAGCCTAGTCGCTGTTTTTGATCTGTTCCACTTTGGGGAAGGTCCAGAGCAGCAATACTGGAGGACAACAAGGGCTATCCTGGGCAGTTGAAGAGGGTTAGAGTGGAGTGGGGAAACTCAGGGACTAGGCTGCATCAAGTGAGATCCGACTCACTATACGCCCAATGAGTTTACCAGTAATCAAAGGACGGGTTCAGACAGGATCATAAACCGAGACTGAAATAGATTCTTACACTGGGTATTATCCAGTGTTTTGCATGGAATAGATTTTTGACAGTATATGGAGGACGGTATCTTTTTCCTCTTTAAATAGATCAAACACTCATAACATGTATTGATTATGTTATCTGTATCAATAGATGACCGTTACAGTTTTACCACAGGCAGAATGATGGTTCAAGTACGCAAAACCGATTGATGTCACTGTGAGTGTTGATTGGAAAGCTAAACCTAACAACCAACTCCCCCTTCAACTCCACAGTACATCGTGTGAGAGCAAGGCCTGAACTGTTTTCCCCTTGGGGAAGGGAAGGCATGGCAATTAAGAACCCCAGCCTCTACTTCAGGCATTTAACAATGTCTAAGCCTTTGATGAACTTTCTGCCTTGCAGTCAGTGCTGTACATCCCCCCTCCTCTGACAGAGAAGTATAGAAATGACGACAAAGAAAGAGACCCTTCTACCCATCGTGAATTTACTTGTTCTTTGAGAGAGTGACTTTAGTTGATCTCTGCGCTACCCTTTCTCTGCAACCCTGCAAATCTTTCCTTTTCATATATATATGGAAATCTCTTACAGCTACTGCACTGTATATTCAGGCAGTGAATTCCACATCATAATAATGCCGTGTATCAAACATTAATTCTTTTGCCACGTCTTTATTCTTTATTTTCTGGTTACTGACCATACTGTAGATCGAAGTTTTTGTTTTGCTCTGTTAAATCTCCTCATCTGTGGGTTTGAACACCTCTGATAAATTTCCTCTTAACCTTCTCGGCTCTTAAGGGGCATAATCTCAGTTTTTTACCCTCGTTCTGGTAAATCATGAAGACCTCAACATCCACTTCGTTAAAGAGCACTTAATTCCCTTCCCCAAGGGGAAAACAGTCTTGCTCTCACATGATGTACTGTGGAGTTGAAGGGGGAGTTGGTTGTTAGGTTTGGCTTTCTAATCAACACTCACAGTGACATCAATCGGTTTTGCATATTTGAACCATCATTCTGCCTGTGGTAAAACTGTGACGGTCATCTATTGATACAAATAACACAATCAATACATGTTATGAGTGCTTGATCTATTTGAAGAGGAAAAAGAGACTGTCCTCCATATACTGTCAAAAATCTATTCCATGCAGAACACTGGATGATACCCAGTGTAAGAATCTATTTCAGTCTCGGTTTATGATCCTGTCTGAACCCGTCCTTTGATTACTGGTAAACTCATTGGGTGTATAGCAAGTCGGATCTCACTTGATGCAGCCTGTACCAGTTTAAGACAGAAGATCGAGCCTGGTATCGTACTGCAGACCTGAACGTTTTATTCACAGACTTCATTCAGCCATTCTCCTGGAGGCTCATCCACATCTTGGTTTTTGTAGTTAAATTAGGAACTGCCCAAGCAATATTCCATGCTGTTACCCATGCTATGTTGACTAGGTAATATAGAACATAGAACACTACAGCACAGTACAGGCCCTTCAGCCCACAATGTTGTGCTGACATTTTATCCTGCTCTAAGACCTATCTAACCCTTCCCTCCCACATAGCCCTCCATTTGTAATATTTTATAAGGATATTGGCAGAATGAAAGTATCTCTGTACTGAAATATAACCAGAAATGAGTCATTGTTTCTTCATTGTCATCTCTATATGCATTTAGACATGGACATGAATGTGCAGGAAATGGAGAGAAATGGATCACGTGCAGGCAGATGCATTCAGTTTAATCTGGCATCATGATCAGCACAGACATTGTGGGCTGAAGGGCCTGTTCCAGTGCTGTACTCTTCTGTGCTCGATGTTCTATGTTCAGTCCGTTACATAAAAACCAAAATAAAACCCCACAGATGCTGGAAATCTGAATTTAAAAAAATAAACAGAAAATGCTGGAAACACTCAGCAGGTCAGGAAGCATCAACGTTTCAAATTTAAGACAGAATCGGGATTTAGTACTTGATGGTCAGCACGGATACGGTGGGCCGAAGGGCCTGTTTCTGCGCTGTATGGCTCTACGGAAAAGAGAGAAAGTGAGTTAGTTTTAAGATGCTAAGACAGTGGAGGAGGGGTGAATAGGACAAAGGGAATATCTCTGATGGGGTGAGGTGAGTGTTGCTTTAGGGATAAGTAATGCAGTTGATGGGTTAATAGTGGCAGGGAGTGAGATAATATGCAGCAGCTTTGAAATGAGGGTGGTGAGAGTGAGAATTCAAACAAAGGAGTCTAAAAATTGCAAAGTACAGGCCTAGCAGGTCAGGATGTGCAACTGAAGAGAGAAGAAGTAAGCCAATATCGCAGGTGGGTGACTTGGAACAGAAATGCCCAGTTCTGATACAGAATCAGAATCAAGTTTACTATCACTGGCTTATATGATGTGAAATTTGTTGTTTTGTGGCAGCAGTACAGTGCAAAGACATAAAAATTAATCTAAATTACAAAATAAATAATGCAAGAGAAAAAGGAATAACGTGGCAGTGTTCATGGGTTCACGGACCATTCAGAAATCTGATGGCGGAGGGGAAGAAGCTGTTCCTAAATCGTTGAGCGTGGGTCTTCAAGCTCCTGTACCTCCTCCCTGATGGTAGTAACGAGAAGAGGGCATGTCCTGGATGGTGAGGGTCCTTAGTGATGGATGCCGCCTTCTTGAGGCACCGCCTCTTGAAGATGTCCTTGATGGTGGGGAGGGTTGTGCCCGTGATGGAGCTGGCTGAGTCTACAACTCTCTGCAGCCTCCTGCAATCCTGTGCATTGGAGCCTCCATACTAGGCTGTGATGCAACCAGTGAGAATGCTCTCTACATCTATAGAAATTTTCAAGAGTCTTTGCAGATAGAGTTACCTGAATTTGTAGAATTCACTAATGAGTGCAGGTGGCTGCAATGTACCCAGAGGGAAGATGAGGTGCTGTTCCTCAAGCTTATGTTGGTATTGGTATTGATTTATTATTGTCACTTGTACCAAGATACAGTGAAAAACTTGTCTTGCATACCAATCGTACAGGTCAATTCATTACACAGTGCAGTTACATTGGGTTAGTACAGAGTGCATTGAGGTAGTACAGGTAAAAACAATAACAGTACAGAGTAAAGTGTCACAGCTTAGAGAAAGTGCAGTGCAATAAGGTGCAAGGTCACAACAAGGTAGATCGTGAAGTCATAGTCCATCTCATCGTATAAGGGAACCAGTCAATATTCTTATCACAGTGGGATAGAAGCTGTCCTTGAGCCTGGTGGTACGTGCCCTCAGGCTCCTTTATCTTCTACCTGATGGAAGAGGAGAGAAGAGAGAATGACCCAGGTGGGTGGGGTCTTTGATTATGCTGGCTGCTTCGCCAAGGCAGCAAGAGGTATGGACAGAGTCCATGGAGGGGAGGCTGGTGTCTGTGACGCGCTGGGCTGTGTCCACAACTCTCTGCAGTTTCTTGCGGTCCTGGGCAGAGCAGTTGCCGTACCAAGCCGTGATGCATCCAGATGGGATGCTTTCTATGGTGCATCGATAATGGGTCCTGTTATAATAGTGCAGGAGCCACTGATCAATAGGTCAGGTTGGGATGGAGAACTGAACTCAGGTCCTCTGCATTGCGGCCACCCAATGTGTTTAGCTTCTCCAGTGTAGGGCAGACCACGTTGCGAGCATCGAATGCAGTACACTAGAATGGAAGAAATACAAGTGAATCACCACCTCATTTGGAAGGACTGTTTCGGACCCTGCACAGTAGGAAGGAAAGAGTTAAATGGACAGACACTGCACTTCCTGCAGTTGCATGGGAATCCTAAAGGCTGCAACGTGCCTGGAAGGAAGATGAAGTGCTGTTCCTCAAGCTTACATTAGGCCTCATCAAACATAAATTGTTGAATGGTACAGTACAGGAACAGGCACTTCAGCCCATGAGGCCTGTGCCAAACACGATGCCAAGTTAAACTAATCCCTTCTGCCTGCACGAGATCCATATCCCTCCGTTCCCTACATATTCCTGTGCTCACCCACCATCGCATCTGCTTCCACCACCCCTGGCTGCCCGTTCCAGGCACCTACCACTCGCTGTGTAAAAATCTTGCCCCATACATCCCCTTTCAATTTTCCCCCTCCCACCTCAAACTTACACCCTCTAGTATTTGACATTTCTACCCTGGAAAAAAGATTCTGGCTGTCTATCCTATCTGTGCCTCTCATAATTTTATAAACTTCCATCAGGAGTTAAAGCAAAAGTATACTATACTTTTGCAAGTCCTTGTCAAGCCACAGTTTGCTGTAAGCTGAGTACAAGACAAGAAGTTAATTGTATTTTTTTACACTTCTCCTTTCTTTTGCTTTAAGTTAATCATTGGCTTCTTATACTTCCTGTTGCAAGTGTTAGTCATCTGTAATAACGTGTGATGATTGAAGTGTAATTGGTGTGCACTGGACCTGTAATGGGTCACATGTTTTTGGGGAAAGAGAAGCAAAGAACGCTCACAAAAGATACCTGATTTCCACAGTCTCTTGTGGTTATTGCTTGTGTATAGGGATCCTTTGCTTTTATCTGTTCCAGAGGTTGAGTTGTCAGGGCCAGAACATTCAGGAGGTGATGAGAAATTTCTTTACGCATGGGCCACCTTTGGAATGTCCTACATCTGAGGCCTGTGGATGTTCGGTCATTGAGCCCAGATGAAGCTCAAACTGGTGGAATATTTGGAGATCGGGTGGGAAAGTGAACATAAGACAAAGGATCAGCCATGATAAGATAAGAAATCTTTATCAGTCACATGTACATCAAAGCACACAGTGAAATGCATCTTTGCGTAGAGTGTTCTGGGGGCAGCCCGCAAGCGTCGCCACACTTACGGCGCTAATATAGCATGCCCACAACTTCCTAACCCATTGTTCTTTGGAATATGGGAGGAAACCAGAGCACCCGGAGGAAACCCACACAGACACGAGGAGAATGTACAAACTCCTTACAGACAGCAACCAGAATTGAACCTGGGTCGCTGGTGCTGTAATAGCGTTATGCTAACCGCTACACTACCGTGCCTGCCCTTATTGAAGAATGAAACAGGTTCAAGAGACTTTTTTCTATTTCCTGTGGTCTTTAACTGGGCCTTGTATACAAAGCTTGATACATTTTAGGGGTCCTCGATGGATGGAAAACCTCTGGACTCTTTCCCTCCATCAGTGTCTCTTTGAGATCTCCCAGAACAGTTGGCAAAGTGGTTTGCATGTTCTGTGACCATGTAGGATTCCAACGGAGTTATACATCACAGGCCCTTCAGCCCAACTCATCCATGTCGACCGAGTTGGCTTCCATTTGCCTGTGTTTGGCCAATATCCCTCGAAACCTTTCCTATCTATGTACCTGTCCAAATGTCTTTTAAACGTAATTGTACCTGCCTCTACTTCTTCTTCTGGCAGCTCGCTCCACCTACCCACCATCCTCTGTGTGAAAAGGTTTCCCTTTGGGTCCCCTTTAAACCTTTCCCCTCTCACCCTAAACCTATGACCTCTAGTTTTAGGCTCCCCTACCCTAGAAAAAAGACTCTGACCATTCACCTTATCTCTGCCCCTCAAGATTTTGTATACCTCTATAAGGTCACCCCTCAGCCTCCTACGCACCAGGGAAAAAAAGCCCCAGCCTGTCCAGTCTCTCCTTATAACTCAAACTCTCCAGTCCCAAAAACATCTTCGTGAATCTTTTCTGCACCCTTTCTAGTTTAATGACATCCTTCCTGTAGCTGGGTGACCAAAACTGTACAGTTCCCTGGTTTCCTCCCACATCCCAGTGACGTGTGGGTCGGTAGGTTAATTGGCCGCTGTAAATTGCCCCTGGTGTGGAGGTGAGCGGTAGAACGTGGGGGGGAGGCTGATGGGAATGTGGGGAGAGTAAAAATAAAAGATGGAATTTGTGGGTGCAGGGATTTGTGAAGGTTTACTGTAAATGGGTAAAAAAAAAACCACGATGATGCTGGAGGAACTCAGCAGGCCAGGCAGCATCCATGGAGAAAAGCAGGCGGTGAACGTTTCGGGTCAGGACCCTTCTTCAGGACTGAAGATAGGAAAAGGGGAAGTCCAGTGTATAGGAGGGAAAAGCAGAGGTGGACAAAAGAGGGGAGGCTATCACTGCTCTGCTTTTCCCTCCTACATATTGGGCTTCCCCTTTTCCTATCTTCAGTCCTGAAGAAGGGTCCTGACCCGAAACGTTGATCGCCTGCTTTTCTCCACGGATGCTGCCCGGCCTGCTGAGTTCCTCCAGCATCATTGTGTTTTTCATCTAGATTCCAGCATCTGCGGTCCTTTGTTTCTCTGGTGTAAATGGGCAGTTGATGGTTGGCATGGTCTCAGTGGATTGAAGGCCCTGTTTCTTTGCTGTATCTCTCTATGACTCTATAACAGGACCACATCGGTGGCTCTATTCCTCCACTCAATGTGGGCATTCATACATTTTATTTGCTGTCAGCCGTCATGATCTGTGTACTCCTGTCACAGGGAGCTGATGGGGGTGGTGAGGTTGGAATGCACTGCCGTGAAGATTGCTACTGCAGCCAGAGTTGTAATCACAGAGCTGTTTAATCTCCCTGCCACGAGCAAGGATTTACAGTGGCGACAATCTGTATTCATGAGGGAGTTTATTGAACTACTTGATGAATCCTTCCACCAGATGAAGAGAGCCACAAACTGAAGGCAAGATTGGATTGGCTCCCAATTAATAAGGTGCAAATCATGAAGGCAGCAAAAGAGATAAAGCATTTGGTGTGGGGGTAGGGGTGTCTTGTGCGCGTCGTGATCGTAAATTTGTTGCTTTTCAGGTTGAAGTCGAACAGAACAGATAATAAAAAAAGAACATTAAGGGATTGGATTTCTATGGAGCAATCTTTGAGGAGATGACGTGAATGAGTTAGGAGTTCCTCGGGCCCACATTAATCTGTCACTGCACACACTGCCAATGACCATTTGGGTGTGAGACCTCCACTTGAAAATTTAATGGTGCCCAAGGCCATGGAGGCTGTTGAATTGGCCTTACACTAGAGTATAGTCTTTCTTTCACGTGAAGGCAAAGTACAAGGAAGGGAGAGTTTCCTGACAGAGTTCCTGGAGTTACACAGCTCAGAAACAGGCTCTTCAGCCCAACTGATTCGTGCCAACCAAGATGCCCCATCCATATTAGTCCCATTGGCTGTATTTGGCCCATAACCTTCAAAACCTTTCCAATCCATGTGCCTGTCCAGCTGACTTTTAAAAGTTGTTATTGGACCTGCCTCAACCACTTCATCTGGCAGCTCATTCCACATAGATACTGCCCCTTGTGTAAAAAAGTTGCCCCCCGTTCCAATTAAATCTTTCCCCTCTCACCTTAAACCCATGAAGGAGAGAGGCTGGGGGGCTGCTGCTGGGGGTGAGGGTCAGTTGTCAGTGAGAGGGCAAATGCATGCACTGGGAAACACTGAGTCAGCCATTTAAACCACTTGGGGTTTTATGGGGTGGTTGAGATGGCTGGACCCTCAATCATGGGAGAAAAGGAAGGGAACCAAACTAAATTAGGTTGCCTGTGTGAACAGTGGTGAAGTCCAACACCACCAGGTTCAGGAACAGGGACTGTAATCCCACACCACCAGGTTCAAGAACAGGGACTGTAATCCCACACCACCAGGTTCAGGAACAGCGACTGTAATCCCACACCACCAGGTTCAAGAACAGGGACTGTAATCCCACACCACCAGGTTCAGGAACAGCGACTGTAATCCCACACCACCAGGTTCAAGAACAGGGACTGTAATCCCACACCACCAGGTTCAGGAACAGGGACTGTAATCCCACACCACCAGGTTCAGGAACAGCGACTGTAATCCCACACCACCAGGTTCGGGAACAGGGACTGTAATCCCACACCACCAGGTTCAGGAACAGGGACTGTAATCCCACACCACCAGGTTCAAGAACAGGGACTGTAATCCCACACCACCAGGTTCAGGAACAGGGACTGTAATCCCACACCACCAGGTTCAGGAACAGGGACTGTAATCCCACACCACCAGGTTCGGGAACAGGGACTGTAATCCCACACCACCAGGTTCGGGAACAGCCACCTTCCCACAACCATCAGGTTCTTGAACCGACCTGCACAACCCTAACCCTACCTCAGCAACAGAACACTACAGACTTGCATTACTATAGACTGTCTCTAATTGTGGTTTTTTTGCACTAAGGTCTTGTTTTTCACAGTCTTTTTCTTTTTCCCTTTCTTCACTGTCTTGTATAATTTATATTCTGTGTGTTGTCTGTACCTACGGGCCTGTGATGCTGCTGCAAGCAAGTTTTTCATTGTACCTGTACCTCACCGTACTTGTGCATGTGACAACAATCTCAACTCGAGTGATTAGGGTGAGAGTCCAGTGTCAGCACACTTTGGAATTACACTGGCTGGAATCATAAAAACGTTGAAAATAGGGGCAAGAGCAAACCCATTTGGTCCTTCAAGACTGCTCCACCATTCAGTGAGCTTGTGGCTGATCCTCTCTCTCCGCTGCCTTCTGTGGTGGAGAATACCATGGGTTCACTATCTCCTGACTGCAGACATTTCTCCTCATCTCTGTCCTAAATGTATTACCCCAGGCCCTGGGACTGTGATCGCTAGTTTTAGTCCCCACTGCCAGGGAAAACATCTTCCCTGCATCCAGCAGTCTTGCTCTATTAGAATCCTGTACATTTTAGTGAGATATCCTTTCAATCTTCCAAACTATGGAAGATACAGGCCTAGCCTATCCATTATTGGTATTGGTTTATTATTGTCACTTGTACCGAGGTACTGTGAAAAACTTGTCTTGCATACCGTTCGTACAGATCAATTAATTACACAGTGCAGTTACATTGAATTAGTACAGAGTGCATTGATGCAGTACAGGTAAAAACAATAACAGTAAAATGTGTCACAGCTACAGAGAAAGTGCAGTGCAATAAGGTGCAAGGTTACAACAAGGTAGATCGTGAGGTCATCGTCCATTTCATTGTATAAGGGAACCGTTCAATAGTCTTATCACAGTGGGCTAGAAGCTGTCTTTAAGTAGAAGCAGTATCTTCGTATATGGCACATCAGCTATTCCAGGACTCAGTTTGAGGAGTTTGTGTTGCATTCTAACAAGTGCATCTTTGGTTCCATAAGGAGTCCAAAACGGCATGCAATATTCCATGTGTGGTCTCACCACTGACCTGAAGAATTATAGTGAGTGACCTATTGACCAATTGGATCTGGCAACCTTCTGTTGCACTGCTGTATGTGAAACAACATCATTGTACCCTACACAGAAAATACAAGCTTAACCCATGACCAGAAGGTCCTGGTTGTAGATTTGACCCTGAAACCTTTGTAACCTTATTCCACTGCAGGGGTTAAAAAAGATCAATGCTAATAGCTGACCATCAGAGAACGCAATTCAAGTTTAATGATATGAAAGGACAAAAAGTAAATTTTAGTTCACTTGCATTTCTGAATGTAAAATAACCTTCCCTCATTCTCTGAAGTCTACCACCTGTATTTCAGCTCTCCTGCACAGTTTGAAAAGCCACCTGATTGAGCTCATTCCTGGGGTTGATACTTCTCTAAAGCCCAATTCAACAGTCCAATTGAAGGCAATCGATTCACTGTCTGAAGGCTCACAATTTCCTTCCTCTTGGTTTCAAACACCTTTGCTCTCACGTTGTATCAGTTGTGCAGGCTACATTCAACAACTCAATGCCTGGTTGTGAACTGTGCTACCTGGACTAAAACCCATTTGTAAATGGCTACAGATGTGTCCTCAAAATGCTGGGCAGTACCAGAATTGATTTGTCGTTCAGTGAACCAGATTGTAGGTGGCATTGTTGTATATCTGAGGATAAAAATAGATCAGCAAGGCTAAGTCACTTCTCATGCTGGCTCGCCATCCAGAAATGTATACAGTACCTACCAAAGCTCCACTTCTTAAATGAGCCTTCAGTGGCATAGTAATTAAGTTAGTAGATTAGTATCCAGAGGGCTGGACTATTGATCAGGAGTCAGAAGATCAAGACTCACCTTGGCAACTAGAGAATTTAATTTCAGGTAATTAAATCTGGAATAAAACTAAAACTAAACTAGCTTGATGACTGTGAAATAAGTAGGTTGTAGTTCAAACCGATGATCCAGTTCGCCTCTGGGAAGGAAAGAAGTTTGCAATTCTTGCGCCAGCTTGGCCTTTCGCAATGTGACTAACTCATAGTTATTCTTGCAAAGGGCCAGCATTCTGCACAGTTCTCGGGCAGTACGGAATGTCCATGATCCACAGCCAACCATATACTATCAGTGGCATTTCCTTCTCATGAATGAGTCAACAATTTCTGCTTGTCCTGATCCACCCATGTGCTCGTCCTCATTGATTATTCTTTAAGCACAATAACTTCCTGACAACGCCTGGTCAGATTTCAACAGAGACTCTTGACAGTTCTATTTGGGTTTGATTTGAATGAGTAGCTGGACTGACTTTTTCTCTACATCTTATCTTGGCCATCTCCTCTGAAAGCCTAATTTTCTTCAGTCTGGCAGGTTAAGTCTTCCTCCAGCGTTGCTCCACCTCTTGGGGTTTCTCTGCACCCCTTCTGGAGCAACAGAGAAAGTACTGAGAGCACAGAATGGGTGGGTAACAGTGGGTTCTAAACTGATAGTATTGCAAATGAATGTAAACTTCTCAAAATTCTGATTATATTTTAGTCTACTTTTGCTTCTTTGGCTTAGCAAGAAATAGAAGGGAATAAGAATTGAGGATCTTCTCCTTGGTCCAATTATTTTACCAGTTTATCCTATCAGCAGACCTTGTTGATGCAGATTCTTTATGGGCACAAATGAAATAATTTATTTTTCTGAATTATATTTGCTTGTGTTTTTTTTCTCTTGCTGATTTATTTGGGATAGGGTTCCAACAATTACTTAATGTTTTCTGTTGGATTGTATTCACTTGTTACTTGAGTTGTCTGACTCCATTCTGCTGATCAGAGCGAATGGATTGAAGTGGTTCCTTTTCAATATCGTTGCTGTTTTGGTGCTGTGTGAAGATTTTGAAAGCACTTCTCAACAATGTTAAAGTTTCCTCAGCCTTTCCTGAGCCCTGATCCTCTGTTGTATTGCATGGTTTAAAAAGTTCAGTGAGGTGATGGTGTCAAGGGAAGTTATTCAGGGGTTCACAGAGCTTAATGTACATTCACTGTACATTAATGATGTTTCAGCATCATCATATCAGATTATGAGTATTGCCCTGTGCTGCTCGTCCAAACTGCACAACCCAGTGTCGGATCTGGTTATTTTTGAATCCGCAGGTTCTTTCAGGAGTTCAAGAATGAGTTGAAAACAACTTGGTGCTTCACAAAGTTTTACTGGAAAAGTTTAAAACAAAGAAACAGTCACAAAACACATGGCACTAGCTTTACTCCTGGGAGATGAACCGAGACAAAGGAACTAAAGATGAGCTGGGGCTCAGGAGGGAACAAGAGAGAGATTAACAAAAAACGACACCTTTTGTACCTGAGATAAGAGGTATGCCTTAGCTAACAATAGTCCAATCAGAAAACTTATTAGATACCTGTGGCAAAACCAACCAATGAGAAAACATGTATTTCACCTGATGGACGAACCAATAAGCTAAGAAGTGGTTGTACCTTGTGCAGACACTTGAGGTGTAGTAAACACTATACATGTTAACAAAGCTACTTAAAACCGTTGAATCCAACAATAGACAAGAAGTCCTGTCAATTAATTAGAAGCCAGTCTACGAGTCTTGGTAGCTACAGCTAGAATATATTTCAGGTCAAGAATATTTTATATTGGGAGGTAATACTTCATGATGTCCAAGGAGCATCCATTATTTGAGTGTCAATGTTCATCTGGTGAAATTCGTACATATTAAAGTTTCTCATTCAGTCATTTTTTTTTGTTCTTTTTCTACTCCTTTTGAACACACCTATCAGAAGAATTGTAGAATTACAATTAGAAGTAGAAATTGTGGGAAACACTCAGCAGGTCAGACAGCATCTGTGGAAAGAGAAACAGAGTTAATGTTTCAGGCCAAAGACCCTTTGTCCGACATTAACACTATTTCTCTTTCCACGGATGCTGCCTGACCTGCTGAGTGTTTCCAGCAGTTTCTGCCTTTTATTACAGATTTCCAGCATCTGCAGTTTATTTTTTATTTTCATTTCCCGTAGAAGAATTAAAATAGTTCTGCATGGATGGAGGCCATTTATCCCATCATGGATGACAACTCTTTTGAAGAAGATGACAAATATTATCCATGGCCCTTGTCCGACGTCCCTACATCCTTACAAATTTTTCTCCTTCATGTATTTCGCTACGAGCCCCTTTCTACAAAATCTGTATCCATCATCCCATCCTAACCATCATTACTTAGAGGTTTTCCCTTAAGTTATTGTCAACATCCATTCATGTCCTCAAGCATCAAAAGAAATCCGCTAGTTCCTTTCCCAGAATGTATCAGACTGTGAGTCTTTACGTGGAACTGTTATGATATTGGGCCATTCAGCCCAATAACCCAATGCCAGCTGTTACAACATATTCATGCAGTCATTCCCCCCCACTTTCTCTTTCACCCTTACATTTGTTTTCCTTCAGGTGTTTATCCGAAGTTGTTGTCAGTTGGAGAGCAGTTTTCTTGGTGGCGATCCCAATTGTACATAAAATATCAAGGATAGTCTTCACATTTTAAAACTTTTGTCTGCTCCATCCTTCATCACGTGCAAAGAAAGCATGACAAGAAGTTTTAACAGGTAAAAAGGTTTTACAGAAAGGGTTCCAGGTAATAGATGAACAATAGAAACATCTGATCTAATGAAGATATGAAGAGATCTGGTGCAAGACAAGTCCCCTTTCAATGAAAGAGAAACATGTATTAATTTCTTTTGAGTAGTATTTTTTAAACTTTTGTAACCTATGTTGATGTGTACACTTACTTGGGGAAAAGCTGAGCTTTGTTTAATTATAATTATAAAGGTGAACTGGATAGGCTGGGACCAACTCAATCCACAGTCATATGAACAAAGCTTTGAATGTGAACTATGTGTGTGTGAGGGAGATGATACTGGTAAACCATAGACAAACTACCATGAGTTAAGTGGAGTTGTGAGTCATATGGAATCTTTGGCTGAAGTAGAATCAGAATCAGATTTATTATCACTGATATATGACGTGAAATTTGTTGCTTTGTGGCAGCAGTACCGTGCAAAGACATTAAAATCTATAAATTACAAAAATATATAAATAGTTCAAAAAAAAAGGAATAATGAGGTAGTGTTCATGGGTTCATGGATCGTTCAGAAACCTGATGACGGAGGGGAAGAAGCTGTTCCTGAATCATTGAGTGTGGGACTTCAGGCTCCTGTACCTCCTTCCTGATGGTAGTAACGAGAAGAAGGCATGTTCTGGATGGTGAGGGTCCTTACTGATGGATGCTGCCGCCTTGAGGCACTGCCTCTTGAAGATGTTCTTGATGGTGGGGAGGGTTGTGTCCATGATGGAGCTGGCTGAGTCTACAGCCCTCTGCAGCCTCTTGACTCAGCCTCTGCAACCCTCTGGAGCCTCCAAACTAGGTTGTGATGCAGCCAGTCAGAATACTCTCCACTGTACATTTATACAAACTTGCAAGAGCCTTTGGTGACATACCAAATCTCCTCAAACTCCTAACGAAATAGAGCCACTCTCGTGCCTTCTTCATGATTGCATCAATGTGTTGGGCCCAGGATAGATCCTCTGAGATTTCTTAAAAATCTTGCCACATTATTGTCAACTCCCCCTAGACTCTACCACTCACCTACACACTGGGAGCAATTTACAGCCGCCAAATTAACCTACTGACCCGCACATTCTTTGGAATGCGGGAAGAAATCGGAGCACCTGGAGGAAACCCACCCAGTCATAAGGGGAACTTACCAATCCACACAGACAGCACCCAAGGTCAGGATTGAACCCAGGTCTCCGGTGCTGTGAGGCAGCGGCTCTACCTGTTACACCACTGTGCCACCCTCCACTATTGTTAAGTGTAGTACTTCATACTTGTTTAACTGTGACCTTTTACATAAATACTCTTGCTCGTTTTGTCTTGTGCAAAAGCATTCCAGACTTACAGATATCACCAATCAATATCATGCTTTGTGAACTTTTCATATTTACAAGGGATTAAAATACTAAGATATAATCCCCAGCAGTCTACAGATGCACAGTCATGACTTCCAGTGTGTTTTCTTCTGATGCAGTGAGATACTGTACTTTAATCAAGAAATCAAATCATCTCCATCGATATGAGTGAATCAGTTATTGACTAAAGGCATATCTCCAATTTCTTCCTACCAATTTTCTGTTCAAATTCTACCTCCCCATCCTCATTGGAAAGACACCCCCCCCCCCCCAGTAACTTTTGATGTGGTTTTGACAGATTATCCCTAAAGAAGTTCCAGTGTGTTGCTTAAAATTCAACAGATATCCATTCTGAGCACTGCTTCTGAAAAAAAAAGAGATTTGGCTTAATCTACCATGGAGAAGCATGGATTAATCCTTCCTCATTCTTAAGATTTGTTTTTTAACTAGGTTTGTTAAAAAAATACTCGCAGTTGATTATCAAAAATTTGATCCTTCATGTGATCCAATTATTTTATTCTTCACAGTTCTAGAAAAAACTTCTTTTTAGAAATGATTAATTAGTCTTTGAAGTTAGTTGCTTTTAGATTCACTAGTATATCCAGAGCATGAAAGGTTAAAATGTAAGGAGATATGACATAAACTAAGCTTGTAGTCCTGCACTAAAGAACATAAAAGTATTTTTTGAGCTTTTGATTTGCGGTGAATTGATAGAGCAGATGGAATATTTTTCTGATCAAGGACAAGCTTTAAGTTCCATTTCAGGAGAGGTTAGCGAATATTTATTTGTTCAAGGTTCGTTGTATTTTTGAACTCTTCACAAGAGCTGTTGGAGGCTCGCTCGACTAATAATTTGAATGCAAGTTTGGTAGATTTTTTACTTCCCAAGGTGCCTAGATGAAGCTAAGATACAGATCAGCCATGACTTCTGAATGGTGGGATAGGACCTCCTTCAGTTCGCTGAGGTCCAGTCAGAAGATCCTTTATCAAAAAACCTGTATATATTTATTGCTATTTCTGCGACTTAAGGAAAGTGATTATAAATATGTACAGGAGAGACAAGAGATCCTGCAGATGCTGGAAATCTGGAGCAACACACAAAGGAGCTGGAGGAACTCAGCGGGTCAGGCAGCATCTGTGGAGGGAAATGAACTCAACGTTTTAGGTCGAGATCCTTCCTCAGAAATGTCGTCTCTGGAGGAATTTAAGTATGGAGGAATTTAAGATAGAGGGATATATGGGAGGAAGGGGTTAGATAGTCTTAGGAGTGGTTTGAAGGTTGGCACAACATGGTGGGCCAAAGGGCCTGTGTTGTGCTGTATTGTTCTATGGTTAATTTCCCTCCATAGATGCTGCCTGACCCACTGAGTTCCTCCAGCATTTTGTGTGTGTTGCTCCAGATTCCAGCATCTGCAGGATCTCTTGCCTCTCCTGTACAGATTTATAATCACTTTCCTCAAGTAGCAGAAATGGCAATCTCAAGTTTGGTTGTTCTTTTGTCATTTCTTTTTTTTTATTCAAACCTATTATTGTTATGTTCAAACAGGAGATTTCAGATCCCTCCAAGTGGTGTCTCTCATATTTCCCTTCATCTGTCAATTTATAGTTAAATTCTTACTGCTTCCTTGACCACATCCCACTAGACTTTCTGAGAAAAATCTGCCAGGACTTACAATCCTTGATACCCCCATTTGAAGAATTCCACTGTTTCATTTCCCAGGAATGATTTTCTCCACTTCCAACTGCCTTTTCTTATCCAGTGCAGCTTGTTATGTAGGCGATCTGTATAGAAGATATCTTCACGAAAGAGAAGTTCGAGGGTTTCATAGAATCAACAATGAAGTCAAAATGAAACATAAAACTTGCTCACCCTCTTCATTTTGTTTGACGTTACCCAATTTCACATTCATACCCATCTCAAACCCGATCCCCCATTCCCCACTTCATTATGTCTATTGGGAAAACAGATTCTTTCAGCAATGTGATGGTGTCGTTTGTCTTGGGTACCTTATCTGTAGATTCTTCTTTTAAATTCCCTTGTTGATATGGATAGGCAAACCCACTTTACCCCTCTTAATTCGTGCCTTTTCTAGTTCCTCTAACTGATCAATGAATACTCCTGCTCTGAATCCATCTTGGTACTCAGATGGGTTGTTATGACTACCAGTGGGAGATGCTTGAGCATAATGGGTGGTCATTTTGCCCCCTTCCCTGCTCAGAATTTGAAAAGCAAAGTGAAGCAGACCTTCTGATGGAAGTGGGGCTTGCCTTATTGGTGACATGTATAAAGAAAGATGACGATTTTGTACACAGCCCTGCCCTTTTGCCTTTGTTCATGCTTTACTCTTCCTGCTATGCCTTCTGGTTTACAAGAGTCAGGACAGTTCCTGAATGTGTAAAAAATAGAATGAGTCATCGAGTCATACAGCACGGAAACAGGTCTTTTGTCCCAACTGGTTCAAGCCGACCAAGATGCCCCATCCAAGCTAGTCCCATTTGCCAGCGTTTGGCCCACAATCTTCTTAACCTTTCCTATCCATCCTCCTGTTAAACCGTCTTTTAAAATGGTGGAAGAACCCAGAGAGTCAGTCAGCAGCTGTGGAGGCAAAAGGTGTAAGCTGGTGTTTCGGGTCAAGACCCCATATCAGGACTGAGAGGGAACGGGAAAGATTGCCAGTATATAGTGGTACGAAGGGACGCGGGATAAAATCTGGGAGATGATAAGTGGAACTAGATGGGGAGGGGTGATGTGTGTCTATGATCCTCAGGTAGCCTGCAGACAGGAGTCAGGCAGACTGGCTTTCTGGCTGTTCCCTCTCTTTCGACATTTTGCTTGTGTTTGTCACCCTTCACTCATCACCACTTGCCAGAATGGAGATGAGAAAGTTTCCAGCCCATCTGATCTAAATTTTGGAAATGTCTGACTGGCTGAGGAATTAAATTCCATATTTTCATCTTACTTTTGCTCCCAGGGGTAATACTTTGCGATAATGAAGTGGCCATACCTGTGTGCAGTCAAGATCATATGATTCATTACACAGCTGAATATGGAAAGTGTAGTTTTTCAGGCAGAGATTCTGATTATAACAGATCTAAGGTTTCCTCAGTGTGTGTAGGGAAAACCTTATCACCTTTTGACGTAACCAGTGAAGTGAATTCTAACTGTGTTAGGTTATCATCCTCATCTTATTTTACAAGTAAGGTTATTTAACCTGCATTGTACCACTGAGCTACAAGTTGTCTCTGGTCCACTTTACTGGGATGGACTACTCCAAAACCCAGCAAGAATTAGACTATGACTCCTCTTTGCCGCCTTATAGACAGGACTCATTTACGTCTTTGGCTGAGGCTCTTTAAAACAGAACGATTGAGAAAAGCATCACCAGAACAGTAACCAATATTTATGCCATATTGTTAAGGAAGATCGTAGTGCCTGGTTGATGGAAGACTATAATACAAGCAAAAGGCTACTCAAGTTTGCTTCTTTACATCACGTTACACCAGACTTCAGTGGCTCTGTTCCTCCTGAAGCTGTACATACCTGTAATATTTGCACCATCAGGGTCACGGACATGAAGTAATAATCTAACTTTTTAAGCTTCTTTTGCACATGAGTCAGAGAGTGCTACAGCACAGTTAGAGACCCTTCGGCCCATGAGTCTGTGCTGAACATCAAGGGCCCATTTGCACTAATCCCATTCTTTGTATTCTCATCAACTCTCCCAGTTAAAGGCACGTAGTCAGTGAGGGAGATGGGATCAAGGGTCTTAAAGGGGTGAGGTTTACATGGGGAATATTCCAGAGCTGAGGGCAGTGGCATGGCAGCCAATGGAATGGTGACCGTCATCAATGGATGGGATTGAGGAGGGGTCATGCAGGGCCAGAACCGGAGGAGCACGGAGATCTGGAGAAGATAGCGGAGGTTGTAGGGACGGGAAGGCGTGAGACAGATTTGAAAACAAGGATGTGGATTTTTTTAACGTGGAGCATTTGCTCGACTGGAATGTGGGTCAGCGAACGCGGGGACAATGGGTGACTGGAATGTCGTACAAGTTAGGGCAAGGGCAGCAATGTTTGGGATGAGCTCAGGTGTATACAATGTGGGCGATGAGAAGCTGACTGGAAGATCATGGGAAGCGTGGAACACAAGATCAAGTTCCAGTGGTTCATTGGTGGAAATTTGACACCAGGAGACAGGAAACTGCTCTTAGACACTTGCCCTGGTACATTTAATCTAGCTGTGGTCCACTTACAAAATGTGGCTCCGATGACAGCAAGGGGCTGTATATTTTTAAGCTGAGGGGAGTCTGGGGTCCCCACTCTGGAGGTTATCATCATATAATGGCTAAATTACTGTTCCAGCAGCTGAACGTTCTGGGCCTTTGATCCAGAGGCATGACTTCAAAACCCACCGTGGCAACTGGGGAATTTAAATCCAATTAAGTAAATGTTGAATGTAAAAAAAAATGCTAGCTCAGTTATGAAATTATTTTTGTAAAAAAACTATCTGATTCCCTGATGAATTTTGAGGAACAAAATCTCACAGCCTTACCCTGTGGCTTCAGACCCATCAGTGTGGTTGAACCTTCCAGCCACCTGAGCTCAGGGGCAATTGGGGATGGACACTCAATGCTGGCATTACTGATGCTGTTCTTGTCTCATGAATTAATAAATGTAAAAATAAATACTGCATCTTTGGCATAAACTGTGAGTAAATAACTCTACTACCAGCAGTGCAGACTATCTATTCTCCATCTGTCTTGAGAAGGGTGGATTTATGGAAGATGAAATCATCACAAGAGGGAAATGCAAGCTAAAAACAAAATGAAAATGAAGCCTGCCTTCTCTTAACCCATCAATAATTTGTCTTTTGTGGAGTATTACGTGCAGTTCTGCTCTCCTTACTTGAGAAAAGATTTACTGGCTTTGGATACGGTGTAGAGGAGGTTCACCAGGTTGATTCCGGAGATTGGGGGTTAGCCTGTGAGGAGAGATTGAATCACCTGGGACTATACTTGCTGAAATTCAGAATAATGAGAGGGGATCTTGTAGAAACATATAAAATTATGAAAGGGATAAATAAAATAGAAGCAGGGAAGTTGTTTCCACTGGTAGGTAAGACTAGAACTAGGGGACATAGCCTCAAGATTTGGGGGAGTAGATTTAGGACAGAGATGAGGAGGAACTGCTTTTCCCAGAGAGTGGTGAATCTGTGGAATTCTGTGCCCAAGGAAGCAGTAGAGGCGACCTCATTAAATATTTAAGACACAGTTAGATAGATTTTTGCACAGTAGGGGAATTAAGGGTTATGGGGAAAAGGCAGGTGGGTGGGGCTGAGTCCACAGCCAGATCAGCCATGATCTTATTGAATGGCGGAGCAGGCTCAGCGGGCCAGATGGCCTCCTCCTGCTCCTATTTCTTATGTTCTTACATATATTTCATCTCCTGTGGCATTGAAAAGTAGTTTATTAATGGAGAACAGTGATCCAACATCAAATCATTTTTGGTGAAGTCTCTAATCCCCTGATGTTTTACTTTTATTACGATGTTTGGCATTTTCACTTAAATTTATTCTGACTGCTGCATTTTTTTTTTCAAAATGTTTTGCTTTCACATCTGAGATTGAGAGCAGTGCAGAATCTGGAATGGTAAATGACTCACTGTTCGGAGTAGTCATATTTATAAATATTTTAACTCTGACTTTCCTCTATTGTAAAATGCTTTTTCTCTTGTTAACAGCTGTTCCCAACCTGGATGTAGTCAAATCCTGTATATCCAATTCCTTGTCTCCACAAAAGACCAGATGCATAACAAGGGAGAGTGTGGAGAATCAGAAATATTCTCTAGATGACCACTAGTTAATGAGTCAACGCTACAATGATGGACTGTCCTGGATGGAGGACACTGTTCTACAGATGTTTAGTGCAGATGTGTTACATCTGTTTTCCTGTTTTGGTAATGCATTAATCCATTTACTTGTGCTGAAATATTTGGGAGGGGAATTTTAGGTCAGGTCATTGTATTGGTAGACTTGTGATCTAGGCCCTTGTTTCTTGACATGTGACCTGCAAAGATTTAACTAGTCCTGATGTCAAGTTGTATACAGCAGCCTGCTTTTCTGGGTACAGACCCTGAGCCAGTGCCCTAAACTTGAGGACATTTCTTAAGAGGACTAGGATATTACTTGGTTTATTGTAAGGTCCTGTGAAAAATAGAGAAGCTAGCAAGCATTCCCAGAGGAAAAAAAGTTGGATGACATGGTCTTTAAATTAATTGCACAGATTTAATTATGTTTGAGAATGTTCACAGTCTCCAGAACTAATATATTTGGGATTTTCCCAAACTACTTTAGTTTTCTGATTGCTCGGAAAGGTATCCTGGAGAGTAGAAAAAAACTGCATGGTTCTGGGTCAGAAGGTTTTGGATTCAGGTCTCACTCTGGAGATTGATGCAAGGCAGGGCAACATTAACTGACTGGATGTTAATCTGACCACCTGTATGTTCTACCTTGGGGAGCCATTTCAAAAACATGTAGAGGAATTGTTCCTTTATTCCATGGTCCACTGTCCTCTCCTGTCGGATTATATCTTCTTCAGCCCTTTGTAACTTCCACCTGTCAATTCCCAGCTTCTTACATCATTCCCACTCTCCCCCCTCCCCTCACCTGCCTATCACCCCCCCTCACGTGGATCCACCTATTCACCTGCTGGCTCTGTTCCACCCCTTCCCCCCATCTTTTCATACCGGCTATGTCTCCTCTTCCCTTCCAGTCCTGATGAAGGGTCTCGACCCGAAACATCGACTGTCCATTTCCTCCACAGATGCTGCCTGACCCGCTGAGTTCCTCCAGCATTTTATGTGTTGCTAGGGGAATTGTTCCTACTGTCCTCACATCAGAAAAACAGATTATCTGTTCTGATCACGTTACTCTTTGTGGGATCCTTCTGTGTGCAGGTCTGCTCACACATTTCTGACATTGCAACAGCGCAAAAATAGCTTGTTGACTCTTGCACACTTTGGGACATAGAAGTTGCTATATTAATGCATGTTTTCTTTTTCCCAAATGAAACTGAACTCAAATGACCAGTACATTTTAATTTATTTTATTGGCTGCCAAGTACTTCTCCAAGAACCAATCAAAACGCTCTTTCTGCAGTTCTTCAAATCGATAAGTAGTTACTCATGTAAGAATGTGTGCAAACAGAGGAGGTCATTCTGTTCCACAATTGATTGAGATCGTGCCTTTGGACCATAGTCTGAGACTGAAGGTTAAAATCTCAGTCTACCTGACCGCCCAAGTCTGGTCCACATTTGTTAGGGTGACGTCTCAAAGGGTGAACACACACATATTCTTGGAGAAGTAAGATTTTAAAAAAAATCAGGAAGCTGTGTTTGGGATAATGCAACTTATATGTAACTATCCTCCATTTTTCTGGAGAAATGATCTTGCTTTTATTGGAAGAAATTGCTGTAGTTTCTCCTCCTTCTGCTGTTGAAGCAGATTCCATTTTTGGATGAGATGAACTATGTTTGGCATCCCGCGGACATTTTGCAATTAATCACATGCACTGTTCCATCTACAACTCATTGGCTGATGTGGTGTTGGCAATAAATACTCTATTCATAGATTGAAGGAACTGTACAATGCATCAACCTCCCATTCTCTAAAGCGGAGTGTTCAAATCCAATCAATAGAAGCATTGGAACAGGAAGAAACCGTGCAGCCTTTGAGCCTGTCTGCCATCCAGTGGGATCACAGTTCACCTGAAATGTCATATCTTTACCCTAAATCCTTCAAAACCTTTGGCTAACGAAAACCTATCAATCTTGGAGTTACATTATTCATTAATCCAGCATCAATATCCTGTTAGGAAGATAATTCCAAGCTTTTATCACTGTTTGCATGTTTCCTACTTTCACGCCTGAAAAACTGGCTGTGATTTTTAGATTCTCTTCCCTGATCTGAGATACCCTAATCTGTAGAAATAGTTTCTCTCCACCTGGTACACTTAATGTATTGAAAACCTCACCAATATCAGCCTCTAACATTTGAAATTCCAGGGACTGTAACCCCATTTGGTGTAAGTTAACCCTTGGAATCTAGGAATCATTCTGATCATTCGGAGCTGCATTCCCTCCAAGATAAAAATATCCTTCCTCTGGTGCAGTGCACCTCCCAGTGCTCTTGATATGGGCTCAACCAAGGCTTTGTATAGCTGTTGTACGTATGACTTCCACTCCCTTGTAATCTTGTCTCCAAATGTAAACAGCGGTATTCCATTCTTTTATTTGCTGCACTTCTCCGTAAGATGGTTGGTAGGGTCTTGTGAAAATTGTGGCTCTCTATCCCTTCATTAATAAATACAGTACATATCTGCAGCCTCAACATAAGTGCCTGAGAGACATCACTTGTCATAGACTGCCAATTTGAGTCCCTGCCCATCATTCTTGATCTCTCTCTCTCTCTCCTGCTGCTTTGCTACTTTGCTTAGCAGGTCGATAATAGAACTGCATCTTCTGCTGGCAATCTCTTCTGAGGGACTTTTAAAAAATGCGTTCTGGAACCCCCATATAAATGCAATACATTGACATTCCCCTTGTCACCTGTGCAAATGATCTGTTATGTTCATCAGGCTGTCAGAACTGGATGAGTACTTGCTCCATCTGTTTGCTGCAGGGATCCTTTCATTGGAAATTTCAATCACTTCTGGTGCGTTAGACAGGACAAAAATTTCCATAATTCAGAGAATCTGTGAGATGGTTGACACACGGAAAGTGAAAAGTACCTCTCTGGGTACAGCCTGAAGTCCCACACCACCAGGTTCAGGAACAGCTACTTCCCTTCAACCATTCGGTTCTTGAACCAACCTGCACAACCCTAATCACTACCTCAGTATAGCAACGCAATAACCACTTTGCACTGCAATGGACTTTGTTTTTTTTTGTTCTAATTGTACTCTTGTAAAAAAAAGTGTGTAATTTATGTGTTTCTTGTGAATGTTGTGTATCTGATGCTCTGTGCCTGTGATGCTGCTGCAAGTAAGTTTTTCATTGCACCTGTGCATACGTGGACTTGTGCATATGACAATAAACTCAACTTTGACTTTAGTAATGATCGCTAAACACTCTGATATATGCACATTATTGATAAATTCTGGGTAACCTTGAGTTCCTGATCCAGGGAAGGGACACAGATAGACAGAACTCTCCCTATCCATCACCATCGGTACCAATTTCCTCTGTAGGGTTTGTGTATAGGCCAGGTCCAGGAACATCCCTATGTCTGACCTGTTCCCACCTCCCCACTTATGTGCCAGTGCAGGATTTCAACAGAGGTTAATGCTCAACTTATTATTCACCAGCCTCGCCAAAGGTGTCACCTTCTCCAGTGCACCATCAGGTGGACCAGAGATGTTGGCCTTGTTCCCCTGGATGCTTCCGAGACTTGAATGATCTCCGACAGGCACCTCAACTTGTGCACATGACAATAAACTCGACTTTGACTTTGATTTTAGTGTGAGTGTGGTTAAAGCAATTTGTGGGGCAGGATAGAAGCAGTCCACTGACTACATCTTGTGTAGTTCCTGAATTTCTTATCTCAGAGATTATGAGTACATAAGAGACATAGATAGGGTAGATAGTCAAAGTATTTTTCCCGTGGTCGGGGTATCAAATACAAGAGGGCAAAGGCTTTGGGTGAGGGAATGGAGTTTTAAAGGGAGTTTTTTTACGCAGACAGCAGTTGATATCTGGATTGTGCTGCCAGAGGAGGCAGTGGAATCATATACAGTCATTATGTTTAAGAGACATTTAGACAGACACCTGAATAAGTAAGGTGTAGAATCAGAATCAGAATTTGTCAACACTGTATTATGTCGTGAAATTTGTTGTTCTGCAGCAACAGTACAGTGCAAAGACATAAAATTACTATAAATTACAAAATAAATAAATAGTGCTTAAAAAAGGAATAATGAGGTGGTGTTCATGGGTTCATGAACCGATCAGAAATCTGATGGAGGAGGGGAAGAAGCTGTTTCTGAATCGTTGAGTGTGGGACTTTGGGTTCCTGTACCTCCTCCCCGATGCTAGTAATGAGAAGAGGGCATGTCCCGGATGGTGAGGGTCCTTAATGATGGATGCCGCCGCCTTGAGGCACCGCCTCTTGAAGATGTCCTCGATGGTGGGGAGGGTTGTGCCTGTGATGGAGCTGGTTGAGTCCACAACCCTCTGCAGCCTCTTGCGATCCTGTGCATTGGAGCCTCCATACCAGGCTGTGATGCAACCAGTCGGAATGGTCTCCACTGTACATCTGTAGAAATTTGTAAGAGTCTTTGGTGATGTACCAAATCTCCTGAAACTTCTAACGAAGCAGAGCTGCTGGCGTGCCTTCTTCATGATTGCATCAATGTGTTGGGCCCAGGACAGATCCTCTGAGATGTTGACACTTGAAGCTGCTCACCCTTTCTGCTGCTAACCCCTCAATGAAGGCTGGTGTGTGTTCTCCCGACTTCCCCTTCCTGAAGTCCACAATCAATTCCATGGTCTTGCTGACGTCGGGTATGTCGTTGTTGCGACACCACTCAACCAGCTGATCTACCTCACTCCTGTACGCCTCCTTGTCTCCACCTGAGATTTTACCAACAATAGTGGTGTCATATGCAAATTTATAGAAACATACAGTCCTAAAGTGGGCAAAGAGGATAAATGTAGGTGGCCAAAAGGTTGGCATGGATGTGGTGGGCTCTATCATCTCTTTCTCTGCTGTACTGCTCAATGTCTCCAAAACACCACCAAATGGTCTGTGCATGAATTGTTAACAACAGATGACACAGCATCATCACTGAATAAAGAGTTTCTTTAACTTACAAAATTTAAACATTGAGAACAAAAGAGGATTGAAACAAAATTGGGTGAATCAGTGTTTATTTAACCACGGAAATGAGATATAAAATGGAAATGTATGGTTGAGAGAAAAGTGAGATGAAAGAAAAGGATGTAAATATTTGGATATTGGAAATCTTTAATGACAATATTCTACCTCTGGGGATGACTCTTTGCGGCTTCAATTGTTCCCTTTCTGGGACAGTGAAGTTTGCTGCACTGGAGGAACAAAAACTAGCCCTTTCATTGTTAAATATTGGGCTCAACTCTCCACGGCATCTTTACCTTGTTTTAACCACACTTCTTGAAAATCACTGGGTGTATTGGTATTGGTTTATTATTGTCACGTGTACTGAGATACAGTGACAAGCTTTTGTTTGTGTGCCATCCAGAGAGCTCATTCCATACCTCATTACATTGGGGAGTAAGAAGGAAAACGATGCAGAAAAAAGTGTTACAGTTACAGAGAAAGTGCAGTGCAGGTAGACAAATAAAGTGCAAGGGTCACAACAAGGTAGTTTGGGAGATGACGAGTTCATTTTTTAGCCTGTAAGTGGTCCATACAAGAGTCTGATAACAGTGCGATAGAAGCTGTCCTTGAGCCTGGTGGTATGGTTGAGGGAGAAATGTTACTTCACAAGGGTAGCAGTGGAGCGATGCAAATCGTACAGCATTTTACAATGATTTGCAACTCACAGCCTCTCTCCTATAGGTTGGAAACAGGAATGGGTGGCATGGTGGTGCAACAGTTGGAGGCGCTGCCTCCCAGCAGCAGGGACGTGGGTTTGATCCTGACCTCCGGCGCTGTCTGTGTGGAGTTTGCACGTTCTCCCTGTGACCGCGTGGGTTTCCTCAGGGTGCTCCAGTTCCCTCCCACATCCCAACATTGTGCTGCCTGTACTGTAATTTTTCCCCAGTGTGGTGGTTGTTGGGAGAATCAGATAGACAGGTGAGAGAGAATGACTTACAGGGAGATAAATGGAAGCATGGGACTGATGGGATTGCTCTCGGAGCCAGCATTGAATCAGTGGGCCCAATGGCCTTCTCCTTTATCATGAAAAAATATAAAACGTTTTTGGCACTCAAATCTTTTCAGCCATTAAATGAGATTATAGCTGATCTGTGACCCAACTCCATCACCCATCTATCCCCCAAATCCCTCAATATCTTCGTTAACAAAAGTTACGCCCACTCATAATGGCATAATCAATATCCCGGGGGTACCCTTGACCAGGAACTGAACTGGAGTAGCCATATCCACAATGTAGCCACAAGAGGCGAGGAATCCTGCAGCAAGTAACTCACCTCTCAGCTCCCCAAAGCCTGTCCACCATCAAGTCGGGAGTCTTACTTGCCTGGACGAGTGCAGCTTCACCAACATTGAAGAAGCTCGACACCATACAAGCAAGACATGGCAGCCTGCTTGATAGGCACCCAATAACAGCCATTCACTCACTCCACCACTGACGCGCACTAGCAGCAGTTTGTACCGTCTACAGAATGCCTGCTGCAACACTCCTCAGACAGCACCTTCCAAACCCAACACCTCTACCAGCCAGAAGGACCAGGGCAGCAAAAGCATGGGGAACATCGCCACCCGCAAGTCACCCTCCAAGCCACACACCATCCTGACTTGGGAAATATATCGCCGTTCCTTCACCGCCGCTGGGTCAGAATCCTGGAACTCTCTCCCTAACACCACTGTGAGTACACCCACACCTCAGGGACTGTAGCGGTTCAAGAAGGCAGCTCACCACCACCTTCTCAAGGGCAACTAGAGATGGGCAATTAAATGCTGGCTCAGCCTGTGAAGCCCACACCCCTTGAATGAACATACAAAAATAAATACATGAAAGTTGTTACCCTGGCAAATACCTTTCCTTTTTGCCAACTCCTTCAATATACAAAAAAGGTTGGTTAGAAATGGAGGATTGCATCAGAGTCGACCCAACGACGTACTTTCCCAATGAATAATGACAATTATGGCGTAATGGACTCTCACAGTAAAACATTGCTCAGATTTGGTTGGAAATAAACTTTTAAAAACTGATGTATTATAACTATGCAATAATGTTAAAAGTCTGAACATTCAGTGGCTCTGCATATAGGGATGTGCTCAGGATGTCTTTAGTTGTTAGTGACTCGGGGGAGAGATTTGAGATAACTTTAATCTTCCATTCTACGCTTGAATGCGTGTCGACAAAACAATTGCATCTTGATGTGGATGCTCAAATTACGTAGTCAGTGGAGCAGAACCGAAGTGGATGTTGCAGATCTATTTTGTTATAAGTTGATTATCATTTTCTTCACTTTTGGGTTTCATGCTGGGGAAAGCATTTTTATGGGATCATGGGTCAGTAGTCCATTTTAAAACCAGCCGCTCTCCATACAGAAGTAAGAAATACATAGGCTTTCTGATGGATTGGGTAAACAACTCACAAACTGAACTACTTTTATTAAGCTTCAGGGTTTCTTGATGAACTTTGCTCCTCAGCATAAAAATGACTTACTCAACATTTCATATTTTTCTGCTGCAGTCCTGATTTTATTCTGAAACCATTCTCCCCTCCCACACAAACCCGCTATTGGCACAATTAATCGTACAGATGAATGGTGAACCCCCTGCCCTCACACGCCCCCTCACCCCCCCCCCCCCCCTTCCCTATCCACAGTGAATTTACACCAGGATGAATTGAACTGCATCCGAACAGGTTGCTCTCACTTGCAGTTTTGCTGGTGGGTGGTACCCCTTGCCTTTGCATTAATTTGGAACAAAGGACTGGGTCAGAATGTGACGCCCTGCATTCTTCCATTTCCTGTGAGGTGCAGCTGTTCTCTGGTACAGAGCACCAACCTGAGGTCCTCTTGCCCAAACAACTTGAATCTGCAGCAACACACAAAAAGCTGGAGGAACTCAGCGGGTCAGGCAGCATCTGTGGAGGGAAATGGGCAGTTGATGTTTCGGGTCGAGGCTCACCCCGGATTTGAAGCTGCTCTGAGGATGATGAGATGGCTTCTTCAATTTGCCTTGCAGATGGTCCACAGTGCAGACCATCCCTGGATTACGAGCAACCGCCTTATGGACACCCCTGCATATATATGAATGATCCCACATAATAGTACATACATCCGTTCCTATGAATGGCAGAACTAGTTTCCTCTCTCTCTCTCTCTCTCTCTCTCTCTCTCTCTCTCTCTCTCTCTCCCCCCCCCCCTCCCTTTCCCGCCCTCCCTCCCTCTCCCTCCCTCCCTCCCTCCCTCCCCGCTTTAAGTAGTTGTTTTCTCTTATTAGTCTCATGTGCTTTCGATGACATTCATTATAATACTGTGGCTGTGTGGTTACTGTGTCAAGTGATTTTTGTGTATTTTCCAATTTACGGACAAAATCAACTTACAGACATCTGCAGAAACGGAACCGGAGAGGGCCTGTATGAATGAACGGAGCTGCTTCACTCATAACCCAATTAATTTAATTTTTATTAAATTCCTTTAATAAGGAATATAAGAGTTTAATTCCTTCCCATTTTGACACAGAGTGAGGCCAAACGACACATCAGCAACCCCACCAGTCCCATTCCCCCTCTCCTCATACTTCTGTTTCCCTGCAACTTGTTCTCCCCCACACATGCCCATCAATTGTCCTTTATCTTCTTGTGTCACTTACCCACACTAATGGATACTTCACAGTGGCCAGTTGACCTAGCAGCACATCAATGGGATCTGGGCTCAGGTGTTGGGCCCAGCACATAGACGCAACCGTGAAGAAGGTGCGCCAATGCCTCTACTTTCTCAGAAGTTTAAGGAGATTCAGCATGTCATTGGAGACTCTGAAAACTTCTCCAGATGTATGGTGGAAAGCGTTCTAAGTGTTTGCATCACAGCCTGGTGTGGACACTCCAATGCACAGGAACACAAGTGGCTGCAGAGAGTGGTGGACTCAGCCAGTTCCGTCACGGGTACAGCTCTTCCCGCCTACAAGGACATCTACAAGAGGCGATGTCTCAGGGTGGCGACATCATCCTCAGGGACCCCCACCATCAGGGCCATGTCCTCTTCTCGATGCTGCCATCAGGCAGGAGGTACAGGACCCTGAAGACCCACACCTCAAGGTTCAACAACAGCTTCTTCCCCACCACCGTCAGGTTCTTGAACCCACCTGAAAAACTCTAATTCTACCTCAGTCTGTATCTTTTTCTCTCTCTCTTAACTTGTACCAATGTTATTAAGTTTATTTTGTTTATTTTGCTGTGTAAGTTATGTATAATTTATGTTAATTTAAGTTTATGTTAATTTATGTTTATCGTGTCTGTAATGTACTGTGCTGCTGCTGCAGAAAGCTAATTTTCATGGCACTCATACCCCGGGTATGTATGCCCATGACAAGAAACTTGAACATGGGAGGAACTGGAGCACCCAGAGGAAACCCATGTGGTCACACGGACAGCTTGCAAATTCCACACAGACAGCGCTGGAGGTCAGGATTGAACCCTGGTTCCCTGGAGCTGTGAGGCAGCACCATTGTGACACACCATTCTGTCCTGTTTTCTTGTGTTGTCTTGTGTTGAGACAGCATTAGGTCCACAGATTGAGGAGTCTGAATGTACAAACACAGAAATGCTTCACTCTGTGCTCTGAGCTTCTTTTCCTTCTTTTTTTTACCCTGCTGGCCTTGTTTCCTTTGGAAATTACATCCCCCTTTTTTAAAGTCTCGCCAATCTCCTATTGCGTTGGTCGAAATAAACAGCATGGACAAAACTTTTACAATTGCTTCGTGTCCCAGACGAAAGGTTGTAAATCAAAGATTGTCAATAGTAGTGGAGAACTGAAGAGGGACCTATTTCCCAGACAACATAGAACTTGCTTCCAGTTGGACTTGGGGCAAAATATGGAGATGCATTTAAGGATCACCAGGATGGTTTGGGGAACTGGCACAGAAGAGGAGTAGAGGCCAGTGTGGATCAACCATGATCATGCTGAATGATGGGATGGGCTTGAGGGGCTGAGTGACCTACTCCTGCTCCTAGTTTCTTGTGTTGTGTTGAGACAGCATTAGAGTCACATAGCAATTACAGCACAAGTACGGGCCCTTCGGCCCAACCAGTCCATGCCGACCACAGTGCCCACCCAGTTAGTCACAATTTCCTGTGTTCAGCCCATATCCCTCAATGCCCCGCCCCTCCTTGTACCTAACTAAGTGCTTCTTAAATTATACCGTTGTACCTGCCTCAACCACCTTCCCTGGCAGGTTGCTCCCTACACTCACCACTCACTGCCCCCCCCCCAGGTCCCTCCCAAATCTTTCCTCTCCCACCCTAAACCCTTCCCCGTGGTCTCAGACTTCCCCACCCTAGGGAAAAGACCGTTACCATGCACCCTATCTATGCCTCTCGAGAAGGTTGCCCCTCATTCTCCTACGTTCCAAGGAATAAAGACCCAGCTTGACCATCCTCTCCCCCGCACTCAAGCCCTGCAGTCCTAGCAACATCTCTGCAAATCTCCTCTGCATTCCCTCCAATTTATCCACAACCTTCCAATAACAGGGTGACTAAAACTGTACATAGTAGTCTAAGCAACATACAAAGGCCCACAGATCGAGGAGTCTGTAATGTATGAGCACAGAAATGCTTCACTCTGCTCTGAGTTGCCAGCAATGACATTTTTCATACACTAAAGTAACTTGGAAGGGATCTATCAAAAAATAAAAATAACACTGCAGCTCAGCTGCTTTCTATCTCATATCATCCACGACTTTCAATGCAATATCTTCCCTTGTGATGGAAGGTTAAAAAAATCATGACCTTCTGATCCAGTCTCTGACAGTAAGTAATTCATGGACACCATGCACAACGATGATCTGCGTGAAATGAGACGGGAAATTACATGGGCATTTGGGGCGAATCGTAACAGGATTTGCTCCGTCCAATTTCCCCATGTGTGAGACCTCAACAGGAGATTGGACAAAAAGCACCAAAGATAATTCCTTGCTTGATTTACGCATACAAAAGTTGGCACAAATGGGTCAGACTTCTCGGCCCATATTGGCAAGTATTTGAGCAGTAATCAAGTTTAGCTCAGAGCAAGGGTAACAGCATGAATGAGAAATGGAAAACTGAATTAGGAAATGCATTGATCTTGTCACTGGTGTTCCCTAACGAGCTGTCTTGTTTGAAGCTGATGTGCTTCCCGGTTCTGTTTTGATACTGAGTTACAAATGAAAGAATGAAATCCTGAAATCTTTTTGAACTCTGCTTTACAGAATTCTGCAAAATGCAATTCTTGCACCATTTAGGAGATACTTAAATATAATGAGGCTTATTCTTTTGTGAGCCTGCTTTAACATTGCTTTCGTGCAACAAGTGTGCTATGCACCTGAGATTAATTCAGGTCACCGCTTTGAGCCCAGGAGAAAGGACTGATGTTTCACACTGGAAAGTCGTCGTCCCTTGAACACTGTTGGCTTTCGGAGATAAAGTAAGAATTGAGAGTTGAAATTATCAACATTAACATATAAAAGGCATAGGTTAAGGTGAGAGGAGAAAGATTTAAAAGGGTCTGAAGAGGCAACTTCTTCACACAGAGGGTGGTGCATCTCTGGAACAAGATGCCAGTGGAAGTGGTTGAGGCAGGTGCAGTAACGACATGTAAAAGACATTTGGATAAATATATGCAGAGGAAAGGTTTAGAGGGATATGGGACAAGCTTAGATGGTCAGCATGAACAAGTTGGGCTGAAGGACCTGTTTCCGTGCTGTATAACTCAATGACTCTAAGAGCATTGGGAATGAGCATTCAATGTTTTGGTTCACAGGAATGAAAGAGGCCATTTTGCCTGATTCTCCTTCCCAATCCTCTCATAAACTTCCACAGAGTTATACAACACGGAAACAGGCCCTTTGGCCCAACTCATCCATGCCAACCAAGATGCCTTCCTGAGTCCATTCCATTTGCTCCCATTTGACCAATATCCCTCTAAACCTTCAATCATTTCCTTTAAAATGATGTGATAATCCCTGCCTCAATTGTTGCCTGTGGGAGAACATACCTTGTTCCAACATCTCCCAAATCAACATACTTTTCTCCTGCAATGATAATCCTTCACACTACAAATTTAGCTTGCAGGTCGATAAAATACTTCACCATTTCTATTCCTAGAATCCTGGTACACTGAGGAGGAGCCCCAATTTTTAAAAGCTTTCTTTATAACAATAGCTTTTAAATGGGAGAATTTTGCATCACTAAGACAAAGTAGGGGAGAAGAATTAATTCAAAAGGACTAGCACAGGGACAGTGGACTGATTTGCCTCCTTTTGTGTTGTGTGATGTGATCTCTTGTTGGTAATTCCATTCAATTATGCCATTGGAGTCTTCAAGATGATAACTTAGAAGTTTAAATACCTGCACATGGTAATGCTGTGTTTGTTTAGTCTTAATGGGCCATTGACCCAATGCCTATCTGTTGCTTAGAGCTAAGGAAGACCCAAATGAATGACATCTCTCAATATATTCCACCAATGGGCATTCTTTTTCGCTGGCTCTTTTCTTTTCCTTTCTCCACTTAATATTGACAACATTGCAGAGAAGGTTTCTCTTCGGTCAAGTGTCTTCAAGTTTCAAGGTTAAGTTTATTGTCAGAGGCATACATACCCAGGGTTTAAATGCCATGAAAGTTGGCTTTTTGTGGCAGCAGCACAGTACATTACAAACATAAGTTAACACAGACAAATAAACAGAAATACACTTTGAGAACTCTTCACGCTAAGAGTGCAGAGAACTCGAACTCCAGAGAGGAACGAGGAGCCATCCTTCCAACTGCTGGTGTGAAGTGGATTGTAAGAACAATTGGCCTCATTTGCAACATTTTTTGCCCTATGCAATCCAATTTCAAGGAAACATAAAACATTGAAAATCAGGGATCTCTTGCACCGAGACCCTCAGCAGTTCTTCATGCCCTTGAATGCCCTTTCTGTGATTCTCATGGGCACATGCATAGCCTTCGCTAATTTGCATAACTCCATGTTCGGGAGGCTAGTGTGCATGATGGCCTCCCTCAGGAGGTTCCAGAGCAGCACTAGGGCCCTGACTCAGTTGGGTGTCCTTTAAGGTTGGCACTTAACCATCTCTACTTCAGGGCTCCCATTCTACTCCCATCCTCCATCCACCCAAAACTTGTCCTGGTGACTGTTATTTGACCCAACAACCATGCCCAAAGCCACTTGGGCCTGATCTAGCTCAAAATGGTTCAGATTCAGAATCAGAGTTATTATCACTGATATATGTTGTGAAATTAGTTGTTCTAGTGGCAGCAGTACAGTGCAAAGACATAAAAATTGCAATGTTACAAAAATAAATGGTGCAAAAGAGGAATAATGAGGTAGTGTTCATGGGTTCATGGACCATTCAGAAATCTAATGGTGGAGGGGAAGAAGCTGTTCCTGAAATGTTGAGTGTGGGTCTTCAGGCTCCTGTACCTCCTCCCTGATGGTAGTAACGAGAAGAGGGCATGTCCCGGATGGTGAGGGTCCTTAATGATGGATGCAGCCTTCTTGAGGCACCGCCTCTTGAAGATGTCCTTGATGGTGGGGAGGGTTGTGTCCGTGATGGAGCTGGATGAGTCTATAACCCTCTGCAGCCTCTTGCTATCCTCCCCACTGGAGCCTCCACATCAGGCTGTGATGCGACCAGTCAGAATGCTCTCCGTCGTACATCTGTAGAAATTTGCAAGGGTCTTTGGTGATATACTGAATCTCTTCAAACTCCAAATGAAGTAGAGCTGCTGGCGTGCCTTCTTCGTGATTGCATCAGTGTTTTGGGCCCAAGGTAGATCCTCTGAGATATTGATTCCCAGGAACTTGAAGCTGCTCACCCTTTCCACTGCTGACCCCTCAATGAGGACTGGTGTGTGTTCTCCCGACTTCCCCTTCCTGAAGTTCACAATCAGTTCCTTGGTCTTGCTGACGTTGAGTGCGAGGTTGTTGTTGCGACAACGCTCAACCTTCCGAGACAGACACTGTCTCCCCAACACCAATCCCGTCCTCCCAACCACCAAAGCTAATCCTCGCCATTCCTGGGCACTGCCTTTCCCTCTCACTTGACTCCTCGACCCATTGATTAGTCTTGGGCCTCTCTCTGCCACAATTCCTCCTGTCCTGGCCTCAGGTTCACTTTGTTTCCTTTGCTTCCTTTGCTTGTACAATGAGAAAGCAGTTGAAGGAAAAGCCTTGAGTGTGTAAAGGCAGTTCATTTGGCCACACATCACTGGATGTTCCTGTCACTGAATTTCCCGTTAGATTCAAAGAGTCATACAGCACAGAAACAGGCCATTTGGCCCAACTGGTCCATGCCGACCAAGATGCCCATCTAAACTGGTCCCATTTGCCCATGTTTGGTCCATAACCTTCTAAACCTTTCTTATCCATGTATCTGTCCAAGTGTCCTTTAAAAGTTGTCATTGTAACTGCCTCAACCACTTACTTTGGCAGCCCATTCCGTATTTGTACCAACCTCTGTGTAAAAAAAAAGTTGCCCTTCAAGTTTCTATTAAATCTCCCTCCTCTCACCTTAAACATATGCCTTTTAGTTTTTGATCACCCGACACTTGGGAGAAAGACTGAGTGCATTCACCCTATCGATGTCCCTAATGATTTTCTACTCTTCCATAAGATTCTCAGTATTTTACGCTCCAAGGAAAAAAAGCGCCAGCCTGTCCAACCTCTTCCAATACCTCCGTTCATTGAGCCCTGACAACATCCTTGCAAATCACTTCTGCACTCTTTCCGGTTTAATAACACCTTTCCTATATCAGGGTGACCAAAACTGAACACAATACTCCAAGTGCGGACTCACCAGCATCTTGTACGACTAACATAATCTCCCAGCTTCTATTTCCGTTCTGGGCCCACCAACAAAACATTCAGTTGGTTGTTGCAAACCTGACTACAATACCTTTGGAAATGCCAACCAATTTCTTATCGGTTATTTGTCTTATTGGGGAGATCGTCCAAGTATCTCAATTCCACCTAAATCACTGGTCAATCAAATGTCCATTGTCTTTTGTAGAAATATTACAGAACAACTAGCAGCTTTCAAGCCTTGGACTCAAACTTTAGTGCTTCAAAGAATCTTCTTGAAACATATAAGATCCTTAGGGGGCAGGACAGGGCAGATGTCGAGATGTTTCAACTAGTAGGAGAATCTCAAATGTGGGGCTTAGTTACTAGATAAGGAGGTGATCATTTAAAACTGAGGTGCGTAGGAACTCTTACTTGGTGGAGATTCTCTGGAATAGTCCACCTCGGCAGCTGGATTATTGGGAGTATTTAAAGGGAAAGTAGGGACATTTTTTTGAAATATCAGGAAGTTGAGGGTGATGGGGAATTGGCACAGAAGAGGAGATGAGGCTTGGGGCAGATCATATCAAACGGCAGGGCAGGTTTGATGTACCGGGTGACTTAATCCTTCTACTATGTTCTTATGTAACTAACGTTCACTTATTTTCACCATTACTTTTCATTTCGGGCTCGTCTGTGAAATATTTGAATTAATGTCTTATTGTGGCATTCAAAGTTTACATGGACCGATCGTGGTATTTTTGTGTGAGAGGTCACATTCTGTTCAGTTTCCTAACCTTACATTTGCCTGCCTCTAGGTCCTCTTGGTCCATGTGGTGAGAGGGTCATTGTATTGTAGGCATGTAGGAAATTGCACCTTCAAGTACTCTGCTCTTCATTACAGTTTGTTATTACCCAAGACCTCTGAAATGACCTTAAGCTGGAACAGCATGAAGCAAACCAAAAGAACAGCCGGCAGATTTTACGTTGGAAATCTGTGTCCTTGTTTGTGGGAGCAACAGTTAATATCCGAAGAGTTTAGACTATACAGGGAACGTGATCAGTGAAGACACAGCAAGGGGGAAAGGAAATGGGCATGGGAGCCTAACAAAGGCCATTCAGTCCCTTCTGCCTGACCTATCATTCAATAAGAACATGGTGATCATTTGCCTCAGCACAACTTTCCTGCATTAACCCCATTTCCTGTGGTTCCTTTCGTATCCAAAGATCCATCAAGCCACCTGAGGCTCTTATTGAACAGTCTGAGCACAAGCATTAGCAAAGGAATGGAAAAGGTCATCTTCCTGGCTTCTTGATTTGGGATTACGACAGCATAAATTGCTGGATTTAGTGATCTGAGAGACCTGGTTTCAGATATGGGAGTTCAACTTGCACTATGGATGGTGAATTTAAGTCCAGTTAATTCAGGTGGTAGCCACTTGCTGTGTCTTCACTGGTCATATTCCCTGTATAGTCTAAACTCTTCGGATATTAACTGTTGCTCCCACAAATAAGGACGCAGATTTCCAACGTAAAATTTGACGGCTGTTCTTTTGATTTGCTTCATGCTGTTCCAGCTCAAGGTCATTTCAGAGGTCTTGTGGTGGCTATTGAACGACAGACCTGTCATCATAAACCCCTCCAGTTCAGTCACATGCTTTCGGGAAGGAAATCTACCATGCTGCCCCGGTTTGATCCATGTGTGACTCCAAACTTCAGCAACTTGAGTCACTATTGACTTGCCTCTGAAATGAGTCAGCAGTTTACTCAGTTAAAGGGGCAGTAAAGTGGAATGCACTGCGAGGTAAGTGGATACAATTGCAATGTTTAAGAGGTATTTAGACAGGCACATGAACAGGCAGGGAATGGAGGGGTATAGAGCAACAAATGATCTGATGGAAGAACTCTGTGGGTCAAACAGCATCTGTGGGAGGAAAGGAATTGTCGACGTTTCAGGTCGAAACCCTGCGTCACCTGGTACTCCTTCATCACCACTCCTCTCCTCTTTGTACTTGTTCCCTCGCCTCTCCAGTTTCAGTCCTGATGCAGGGTTTCGACCCAAAACGTCGACAATTCCTTCCCTCCCACAGATGCTGCTCGACCCGCTGAGTTCTTCTGGCAGATTGTTTGTTGCTCCAGATTCCAGCATCTGCAGTCTCTTGTGTCTCCAGTGGAAGGATATAGACCATGTTCAGGCAGAAGGGATTCATTTGGATTGGCATCAGGGTCACCATGGTGGGCTGATGGCCTGTTCCTGTGCTCTACTGTTCTATGTTCTGTCTTGCCTGTGAAGCTCTCATCCCCTGAAGAATATAAAGGAAAATGAGGAAAGTTTTTGAGGGAAAGATCTGTGAATGAGTAAGCAATACAAGGAGGACCTAAAAAATAAAGAGCCTTGAGTAATTTGTTCCATTTTGGCAGTAAATCCAATTTCTCAGCTCTGATCTCTGGTACGGCAATTCAAATGCACAGGAACATAAGAAGCTGCAGAGAGTAGTGGACTCAGCCCAATCCATCACGGGCACATCCCTCCCCACCATCGGTAGTACATACATGAGGTGCTACCTTAAGAAGGCAATCAGAATCAGATTTATTCTCACTGACACATGATGTGAAGTTTGTTGTTTTGTGGCAGCAGTACAGTGCAAAGACATAAAATCCATCATCAAAGATCCTCACCATCCAGGCTGTGCCATCTTCTCATAGCTACTGTTGGGCAGGAGGTGCAGAAGCCTGAAGCATAGGCTGATTAGGGACAGTCAGCATGGCTTTGTGAGGGGCAGGTTGTGCCTCACGAGCCTGATTCAATTCTTTGAGGATGTGACAAAGCACATTGATGAAGGTAGAGCAGTGGATGTGGTGTACATGGATTTTAGTAAGGTGTTTGATAAGGTTGCCCATGGAAGGCTCATTCAGAAAGTCAGGAAGCATGGGATCCAGGGAAACTTGTCTGTGCGGATTCAGAATTGGCTCGCCCATAGAAGACAGAGGGTGGTTGTAGATGGAGCGTGTTCTGCCTGGAGGTCGGTGACCAGTGGTGTTCCGCAAGGATCTGTTCTGGGACCCCTGCTCTTTGTGATTTTTATAAATGACTTGGATGAGGATGTGGAAGGGTGGGTTGGTAAGTTTGCAGATGACATGAAGGTTGGTGGTGTTGTGGATAGTGTAGAAGGTTGCTATAGGGTTACAATAGGACATTGATAGGATGCAGACCTGGGCTGAGAAGTGGCAGATGGAGTTCAACCTGGATAAGTGTGAAATGATATACTTCGGAAAATCGAATTTGAAGGCAGAATACAAGATTAATGGCAGGACTCTTAGCAGTGTGGAGGAACAGAGGGATCTTGGGGTCCACGTCCATAGATCCCTCAAGGTTGCTGCGCAGGTTATTAGGGTTGTTAAGAAGGCGTATGGAGTGTTGGCCTTCATTAATTGGGTATTGAGTTCAAGAGCCGCGAGGTAATATTGCAACTCTTTAAAACTCCGGTTAGACCACACTTGGAGTATTGTGTTCAGTTCTGGTCGCCTCATTATAGGAAGGATGTGGAAGCTTTAGAGAAGATGCAGAGGAGATTTACCAGGATGCTACCTCGATTGGAGAACATATGAGGATAGGTTGAGCGAGCAAGGGCTTTTCTCTTTGGAGAGAAGGAGGATGAGAGGTGACTTGATAGAGGTGTACAAGACGATAAGAGCCATAGATCGAGTGGACAGTCAGAGACTTTTTCCCAGGGCGACAATGGCTAACAGAAGGGGACATCATATTAAGTTGATTGGAGGAAGGAATAGGGGCGATGTCAGAGATAAGTTTTTGACACAGAGAGTGGTGGGTGTGCGGAACGCACTGCCGGCAATGGTGGTGGCGGCAGATACATTAAGGACATTTAAGAGACTCTTAGGCACGTGAATGATAGAGAAATGGGGGGCTATGTGGGAGGGAAGGGGTAGAGCAGGATAAAATGTCGGCACAACATTGTGGGCCGAAGGGCCTGTACTGTGCTGTAATGTTCTATGTTCTATGTTCTAAGTCCCACACCACCAGGTTCAAGAACAGATACTTCCCTTCAAGCATTTGCTTCTTGAAACTCCCTGCCCAACAGTAGGCACTACCTCAATATAGTAACACTACGACCACTTTGATCACTGCACTACAGTGGACTTTATTTTCCTTTATTTTGTTCAAATTATGTTGTAAAAATTGTGTATAATGTATATTTATGTTTTTTTTCTTGTGAATGCTGCTTATCTTATGCTATGTGCCTGTGATACTGCAAGTAAGTTTTTCATTGCACCTGTGCACACATGTGGTCATGCGTATGACAATAAACTCGACTTTGACTTTATGACTGGAAGTTCTTCAGCTTAACATTACTATGTACACCCTGTGAACAAGGCCAGAGCATTTGACCAAAGCCAGTGTCTCAGCTTTTTTTCATTCTTCACTTGCTTTTTTGTGGAGTATGCAACTCCTGGTCATTCACCCTCGCTGAATGGATTCTTTCTGACAGCTTCCTTAACTTCACTTGAATTGCTGAACTTAATTGATTTGAGTGGAAGATCTGCCATAGGATGCAAGTGATGTTCTTGTTGGAACTTCCCACAGTCTGGCCTTGTAGCTGCCTTCTGCCTCATCTGTTCCCAGCTGAGACCCTTCTCTCTCTTCATTTCAGAGAATTATCAGAAATGAAATTCAGACACAACGCACTGATCTGATCCATTCTTTTGCTGTGTTTTTCCATAACCCTCTCCCTGCTGGGAGATTCTGTAGCTACGTTGGAATTACATGGATATTAAAGGAGAAGGGAATTCAGCTGACTGTTGTGTGCCAGTGGTTCGCTCTGTACAAGCCCCCCGAATCCCCTCCACTTCTCTAAAATTGCCATGTTATCCTTCAGCCTCCCCTGCTATCTTCCACATCAAGCTGTGTGCCCGCGACACCATTGTTCCCCTTTCATCATGCCTCATGTTACAGTAGTCATTGAAATGTATGACACAGAATGAGGCTGTTTTGCCCATTCTATCTGTACTAGCTATAAAGATTATTAATTTGTCTACCTGCAATGCACTCTGTAGTTGCTACACTATATCCTGCATTCTATTTTTCCTTTTTACTACCTCGATGTACTTATGTATGGCATGATCTGTCTGCATGGGAGGCAAACAGAAGGTTTTCCTTGTGTCTCGCTGCTGGTGGTAAAAACTGGAATATTTGGTGTCCTCCGGGTGCTCCGGTTTCCTCCCACATTCCAAAGACGTAGGGGTTAGGAAGCTGTGGGCATGCTATGTTGGCGGCAGAAGCATGGCGACACTTGCGGGCTGCCCCCCAGAACACTCTATGCAAAAAAGATGCATTTCGCTGTGTGTTTTGATGTACATGTGACTAATAAAGAGATCTTATCGTTTAAATGCCTCAGTTTGGAGAGGACTGGGTCCATCTGCCTCATTCCTTCCTTTCACCGGTCAGATGCCAAACTATCGTGATATCTGAGTAGCTGGATAACAGAATGCCTTTAGTAAAGCTGGTAGAAAGAGTGATTAGTGTGTGTAACAGACTTACAGATGGACCTCTGATGGCACAACTATAGAATAAATAGACATATCAATTAGATGATGTGAGAATTTTATAGTCTGTCCAGTTAATCAAGGTAGATCAATTGTCTTTCTTCAACTGTAATTACCTTGTGAACTTTTGAGTAAAGCCCCAGGCTGTGTGAAGTTTTATATCTCAATATACGATCAAATTTAATATAGTTTCCCTGATCTGTGGTTGAGATTGTGAGTCATCGTTGTGACACCTGTCCGTACAGATGGAAAGCGCGGTACTGCACTGCCTGACTCACACTGTCAGATGACATCTTCTGCTGGCTCTTTGGTTTGTTGACAGCCGCACGGTTTATTTGCATAAAACAGAAATATCTCTGCCATTGAATGATTAGACGAGACATTGAAATCACAGAATCCCAATGGAGTTTTTTTTTGCTGTGGAAGTAGGTATTGCGGAATTAATTATATAGGTCAAAGAAATATTAATGAAAATAATTCTAGAGTGGGAAGTCAATTATCAATGTTTTAACACATCTCAACAATCTTCTAATGGAAGATATGTGAATATTAATATCTATTAAAATTGTCCCAAACCCTATTAAATTGTTGTAAAGCAAAAAGCAAATGCAGATGCTGGAAGTCTTATGTAAAGATATGAAATGTCAGAGATACTCATCAAGTCAGTCAGCATCTGGGGAGAGGGAGAAAGAGTTAATGTTTTGTCAATGAACCTTCGATCAAATGGAATAGTGAGAAAACGTGCATTTTTTAAGTTGCAGAGAGGGGGAGGAGTGGAAATAATAAAAGGAATGTCTGTGATAGGGTGGAGACCAAAGTTGTTGAGGTGATGGCTTTCAGTGCTGCCTAAGAGAATGAGGGAAATGTTTGGGATGGTGCGGTTAGTGGAGCCACTGTCTCACAGCTCCATCAACTCAGGTTCAATCCTGACCTCCGGTGTTGTCTGTGTGGAGTTTTCATGTTCTCCCTGTGATCATGGGTTTCCCCTGAGTGCTCTGGTGTCCTCCCACACCCTAAATACGTGCAGGTTGGGAGGTTAATTGGCTGCTGTAACTTAACCCGAGTATGTAATGAATGATAAAATCTGAGGAGATTTGAGGGGAATGCGGGAGAATGAAGTGGGTTGGTGTATGAAGAGTGTAAACTGTTATGGACTCAGTGAAAGTCCCTTTAAGATAGAGGGTGTGTGTGTATGTGTGTGTGGGGCGTGCTTATGTCAATAGAAGATAAAAGACGTAATGACGTTGTGGAAGAAGTTAGAAGAAGAAGAAGGAGAGAGAGAGAGAGAGAAGGGAGAGAGACACCAGCCTGCTAGTTTTCTCTATCGATGGATGAGAAACAATAACTGTGTCTGCCACTGAAATCCATGTATGGAAGTTGGAAGTAATCCGGTGGAGTTCACTTTGTTGCTGACCTGTAGAAGGAAACAGGTATTTGTGTGTGGACGACCACGGTTCGGATGCTTTTCGGGGTGAGGAAGTCACTACACCGAGTAAACACTGGAGTGTCGTTTGGGTTCCATCGTGGAACATTTGGATTTCGTATTTACTCTCTCTATGTTTCTCTACATCTACATCTTATCTTCAGACAACGGTGGTTGTTGAAGAAGCCCTTGCTCATGTTTCACCTTATGGCTTGCGGAACTGAACTTTAAGAACCATTCCTGAACTGGGAGTTTTGGACTTTGTCACACACACACGAAGAGTTTAGTTTTGGGGTTAACGTTCAAAGTTTAACATTTTTGAATTCTAACATACTAACATTTTTACTTTTATTTTATGTATTATCATAAGTAGTGATTAATAAAATAGTTTTTAACACTGAATCATGCTCAGTGTGGTTCTTTTGTTGCTGGGTCGTGACAAAACAAAATGAGTATTTAATGGTTGGCATGGACTTGGTGGGCCGAAGGGCCTGTTTTTGTGCTCTATCTCTCTGGGATGAGATGACTACGTGAATCATTGCTCAATTTGTCCAGAGAGCATAAGCAGAGATAGGTGAATGGGGGCAATAGGGAGGGGGGAAAATGCTTGAACTCTGAGCTATACTTGCAGAAAATCCAAAATAACAGAGGATGTTAGAAATAGTCAACAAATCAGGTAGCATCTGTGGAGATAGAAAAAAAATGAGTTTATGTTACAGGTGAATAATTTTGCATCAGATCTGGTTAGTTCTGTCACAAACAGGAAAGGCTGGTTATCTGAAATTGTTAGATTCAATGTCAAGTCCCAAGGACTGCAGTGTACCCAAACAAGATGAGGTCCTGTTTCTCAAACTTACATTTGGCTTTGTTGGAACTGTGTAAGAGGCCAAGACAGAAAGTCCAGAGTGGGAACAGGATGAAGAGTTAAGAGTTTTGTTAAATAAAAATTAAAATTGTTCCTGTTCCTATATGGCACCATTTTAAAGATGGAAGCGCATTCTCTCTGCTCTTTCTGGGGAGGAGTAATGTCAGTCACGTTAGACTGGAGAAGCTGGGCAGACAAGGTAAAGAGGAGATTTGATACGAGATTATTACGGGGTTTAGACAGAGTAAATAGAGTTAAGGTCTTCCAATGGTTCAAGGAACGGGGGACATGGATTTAAAATTTTGGTTAAGAGATACCAGGGGAATGTGCGTGTGTAATTATGATCTGAGTTTCCTGTAATGCTGCAGGAAACAAATCAAGTCAGTGCCTTCGAAAGGAAAGGTGCTTGAGGGAGAATAACTTGCAGAGCTCTGGGGAAAGAATGGGGGAATGTCACTGATGGAGTTCCTCAGCTTGCAGCCAGCACAGACCCAGTGGACTGAACACTCTTCTTTGGTGCTATATCAATGCAGTGATGTCGACATCTTAGAGCAAATAAGTTTCAATTAACCAAAGAATTTCCTCCTGATGCATGAAAATGGAATGAATGTTGGGAGACAAAATTTCTTTTGAGTAATTATGTGGAACTGTAATACTCAGTGAGAACCAGATGGATAATCCTGCCTGCTAGTGTGGTGTTGCCCAAGGTGAAATTCATCACCATTAACTTATGAACTGTGAGGTTATTTATATCACCTTCAAGGATGATGTCATGTAACTAGGGTGGGAAACATTGCCATAATCGGAGATTTCCTGTCCTCATGAGTAAAGAAAGATAATTGATGGTAATTAGCTTGCATTAGTCACCGTGATCTTATTGCCAGCTTGGTCTCAGTCAGTAACCTTCCTGCCTTTGCAGTGCAAGGTTGTGGGCTCAAATCCCACTTGGGAGTACAAACAGTCGAGGCAGTCTCTTCAGGGCAGTGCTGAGCAAGCACTGTGCTGTCAAAGGTGGCATCTTTAAGATCAAAGTGAAGCCCTGTCTCCTCTCTCAGATGTGAAGGATCCTATGACATTAGTTGGAGCGATTTTCTCCCTCATGTCCTGGCCTGTATTTATCACCAATTCAGCACTAATTTCTTGGTCATTATCCTATTGCTTGTGGCAGCTTGCTGTGTGAAGATTGGATCCTATGTTTCTTACAGTGGAACAGCAGTCATGCTTGGTACGTACTGCCTTGGCTGTAGTATACTTTGATCCATTTTTAAAGGACGAATACGCTGGAAAAACCAATCCATACCTTTGTGCTTTTGTTCCCTTAAAGCTATCCCATCCTTCTTATTCTGGGTTTCTGAGAAGATGTGGACCAAATGGTGGAAGATGGGATTAATATGGATAGGTGCCCACTGGTCAGTGTGGATGTGGTCGGCCTGATGGCCTTTGACCACAATGTGTGATTCCATGACTCTATGACACTCAGGCTACAAACCAAGTGCTGGTAAATGGGATGCTAGCGTAACGCTATTACAGCGCCAGTGACCGGGGTTCAATTCCGGCCGCTGCCTGTAAGGAGTTTGTACGTTCTCCCTGTGTCTGTGTGGGTTTCCTCCGGGTAGGCTTCTCCATCACTTAATAAGGTCCTGGCTGCTTTGATTGAAAGGCTCCATATTTCTCCTCCATTCATAATAACCTTTCATCCATTTCAAGATTCTACCTCTGACTTAAAAATACTCATCCTTCGCCCTTTGAGGAGGGAGTTCCAAAGACTCACAACCCTCTGAGAGAAACAGTTTTCCTCAATTCTGTCTTAAAATAGTGACCTCTCGTTTTAAACAGTGGCTTCTGGTTCCAGAATCTTGCACAAGGAGAGACACTTTCTCCGCATTCACCCTGTCAAGACACCTCAAGAACTTGTATTTGAGGCTTTGTCCAAATTAATACATTAAGCTGAAGGTGAATGTATATTCCCAGGAGCCAGGAGGGAAGGGGAAAGAAGGACGAGAAGGCACATTTATCGTAGCCTAATTTCAGAAAATAACCAATTTTAGGCACTGCAAGCTCCCACAAACGGCAGGTTTCATTGTTTATATTTTCTTGAAGTGTTTGAAATGAAATGAAAACAATATCTGTTGTAATGGAGACACAAAAATGTTCTGCAGATGCTGCAATCTGGAGCAATACACAAAAAGTGCTGGAGGAACTCAGCAGGTCAGGCAGCGTCCATGGGGGGGGGGGGAATAAACAGTCAACGAATCGGGCCGAGACCCTTCATCAGGACTGGAAAGGAAGAGGGCAGGAGCTGAGAGAGGCGGTCTCACATCTTCCGAGTACTCTTTAAAAGTGCAATATCTCTGTGATTAGATGGTTGCATATCTAACTGTGTAGATAAAACAATAATTGTCTCAATATAATGTACCTGTGGGGTTATTTAGAACCATAGAACAGTACAGCACAGAAAACAGGCCATTCAGCCTTTCTAGCCTGTCCTGAAACTTTATTCCTGCTGAATTTATTTTTGCTGAATAGATTAACTGCATATCACCAGCAAGATATAAAACAGCAAGCTATTCATTTCTCATTGTTTTATGCACATAATTTTTTCTTATATTGGAGATTTTCTTTGTTTTTGGGAAATATCAAAAACAGCGTTTGCCGCAAACACATAGCTACTTCATTTGCAAAGATCTGCCCCAAAAGGCAGGAGCTCGGGCAGTGGGTTTGGGAGGTCAGGTGGGAGCTGATAATTTTGGGACTGATTGTTTTTGGTAGATGTTCATATTAAGCTTTCAGTTACCAAGGCAACTTAAAGGAGTTGAGTCTTGGCCTACTTGAGTGGTGGAACAGGCTGGAGGGCTGACAAGACCTCTCCTCTTTCTGTGTTCCCATTACATTTGTGCTCTTCCGCATGTTCAGGGTGAGTGGATTCAAGTTCAAGTTTATTGTTGTCATAGGCATACATACACAGGGTATAAATGCCATGAAAATTAGCATAGCACATTACAAGACAAGGGCAAACATAAACTTAGTGTCATAGAGCCATATAATGCAGAAACAGGCACTTCGGCCCAACTAGTCCATGCCAACCAAGCTCATCCCATTTGCCAACATTTGGCCCACAACCTCTAAACCTTTCCTATCCGTGTACCTGTACAACTGTCTTTTAATAGTTAAGTTAACATAAATCATACATGATTTACAGATGTGCAATATAAGAAACAAAATAAATATAACGACACTAGTGCAAGATTGAGAGAGAGAGAGAGAGAGAGAGAGAGAGAGAGAGAGAGAGAAATATCATCCGGGGTAGAATTAGGGTTTTTCAGGTCGGTTCGGGAACCTGATGGCAGTGGGGAAGAAACTGTTGTTGAACCTTGAGGTATGGGTCTTCGTGCTCCTGTCAAAGACCAGAATGATTAGTGAAAGTTGGGAGCCTCTCAATCTTTGCATTGGCAACGTTAGCAATCTTATTCACTTACTAACCAACAGGACAGCATGCCTTCAGCAGCTGAGACTAAAAAGAGAATTATTAATGTTTTTGAACTGCCATGGGTGTAATTAATATTGGAAGAAGTCACTTGGTAAACCAACCATTGCTTCATTACCTTTTAACACACTTACTTACACCTACATCAGAGTGAACAAACAGGCTTCAGTTGTCAGTGATGAAAGACTACACAAAAATATTGCTGCAGACTAAAGATAAACTGTTAAGAGCATCTCACTGCACATTCTTGGATGTAGCTGGAATTATACTGGATGCAACAACAAGAGGAGGTAAATTCATAGCCTTGTTTATCAGAAAGCCTCATTCTGTGACTCTTTAATGCTCTGGAAATTTGTGCACCAGCCAGCGACAACATTTGTGCATCTGAGTCAATAGTTGTAGGTTCACATCTTGCTCCTGGAAGTCAAGCATGAAGATCTAGACTTCAGCTTCTGTGCAGTACATCGGGAGTGCCGTGGACATGCTCCCTTTGTATGAGATATTAAGCTTTACACCGATGACCAGTCTGCTTTGAGGTTAACATAAAGATCTCACCATCAAAAGGAAGAGAGTTTCCTGGCAAAAATTTATCCTTCACTCTCTGTCACCAAGTTTCCCCTTTTTAGCCACATTGCTGTTTTTGGGAGCTTTCTGTGCTTCTGCATTTTCTGAATTAAATATAAAGCACGTTTTCGATGACCTGATGTTGTGAAAAGCACAATTTAAACATATTCTTTTTTTTTCTCCTGGTGCTAGTTTTAACACTTCACTCCAAAGTTTCACAGGCCTGGAGTACAGATTCGGACAACTTCCCAAATTTCCAAAATTGTAGCTTTGGCAGCTTTTATTTGGGAAAGATTAAAATGCATCCTCTAAATCTCACACTGCAAGAAATGTTTGCTCTATATTTGAAAATACTATAACGTACCTCGTTATAATTTCTACCTGAATTTGCTAGTATCTTTTGCGGTTGTAAACTTTTGATTGGAAGTACTCAGATGGAGGATATTTTGTTGACAGTCTTCTTGGTGCAATGTTATGTCGGTCTGGTCCCCAGATTCATTCTTTGGTGACGTAGCAGGTAGGTTAATTGGCCCCAGTGTGTCGGTTCATTGTCGGATCTGAAGAAGTTGAGGGGGCTGTGGAGAGAACAAAAAGAGATTGTCTTTGGATTAGCGTAAATGGGTGCTTCATGTTCAGCACAGATTCGGTGGGCTGAAGGGCCTGTTTCCATGCTGTGTGATTCTATAACACATTTCATATTAGGCGTATGGTAATTGTTTCTAAACTGACATCCACAATGCTTTACTGTTAATCCAGCCTCGTGAGTTCAGAGCCACAATCTGCTGGGGGAACTCAGCAGGTTGATCAATATCTGTGGGGGGAAAGGAACTGTTGACGTTTCGCTTCAAAATCCTGCACCAGGACTGAGAGTTAGGGTCCAGCACATCATTCTCTGCCACTTCCCCCATCTCCAACGAGACCCCACCACCAATCAAATCTTCCCCTCCCCACCCCTTTCTGCCTTGCGCTAACTCCGTGACTCCCTAGTTCACTCCTCCCTCCCCACCCATCCCGCTCCCACCCCGGGGATTTTCCACTGCACCTACCATAAGTGTAACACCTGCCCCTACACCACCTCCATCCAGGGACCCAAACAGTCCTTTCAGGTGAGAGAGATTCACCTGCACCTCCCCTAATACCATTTGCATTTGGTCCTCCAAGTGTGGCCTCCTCTACATTGGTGAGACCAAATGCAGACTAGGTGACTGTTTCGCAGAACACCTGCTCTCCGTCCGTAACCACGATCTGCATCTCCCCGTTGCCGGTCACTTCAACTCCCCCTCCCACACTATCACTGATATGTTGGTCCTCGGCCTCCTCCACTGCCTGGAGAATTCCAACTGCAAACTGGAGGAACAGCACCTCATTTTCCATCTTGGGACCTTGCGGTCTAACGGCATGAACATTGAATTCTCCTACTTTAAGTAAACCAAACCCCCCCCCCCCCCCCCACCATGCCTCTTCTTTCTCTCCTTCCCTTTCCTAGCCTATCGCTCTCTTTTCACCTCCCTCTCCTTCCCCCCCCCCCCCCCCATGGGGCGCCTGCCTCCACACCTTTAACCCATTCCCCAGTGGATCCGCTCTCCCCTCCTCCCCCGCACCGACCCATCACTATCTCTTACCTGCATCTACCTAGCACCACCCTGTGCCCACCCCACCTCCCCTCTTTCGTTCACCTATCACTGCTCTGTTCCCCCCCCCCCATATATTGGGCTTCCTCTTTTCCTATCTTCAGTCCTGAAGAAGGGTCCTGACTTGAAACGTTGACCGCCTGCTTTTCTCCACGAATGCTGCCTGACCTGCCGAGTTCCTCTAGCATCTTGTTTTTTCATGAGAGCTTTCCCTCTCCATTCTCAGTCCTGATGTTGGGTTTTGACTCCAAAACGTTGATAATTCCCTCCCGGGTGTGGCATGACTGCTGAGTTCCTCCAGCACATTGTTGCTCCGTTTTCTGGGAGTTGATCTACACTGTGTTTTACTTAAGTTGACAATGACTTGACCCAAGATGTAACAATTGCATTCCTCTGGTTATTGGTCTAGTTAACAATTAATGTTCCCCCAAGCAAAATGCAGGACAGTTGCCACAGTATATATTGCTGGTAAAACTAATTTCTAATACTCAGTACCCCAGTGTTGATGGTTGCTTGTGTAGTTGAACTAGCAGTGATCTCTTCAGTGGCTGTACTCAGTAAGTGGCAACCATCATCTTTGAAACTCGTTCTTCACAGAAGATGGCCTGTGAAAAGTGAATCAGTAATAACCGGTAGTTATTGGAGGAGCCCTCTGTGCATTGAAATGGAGTTGAGCTGTAGTCCAGTTTTTCTCCTGAGTAAATATGAACAGCAGGAAATGGTGGTAAGAAGCCCATGGCTTATTCCACTGATAAAGAAAGATTTACTCTATTGCAAACCTGCAGCCAACCACATGTGTTTGGAGCAGACCTTGCAAATATACTTAGAACCCCCAGAGACAGTTAGCAAATAATTTTCTATCCTTTTTACCTTCACTGTCTTCTTCCATGCATCTACAGAAATAATTAATAATTTAATATTTGCAAAGTGAAGTTAAAAACCATGCATAAATTGTACTCATTAATTTCAGCTGCTGGGTTCCATTAACGAACAAGTACTCACGTTGCAGTGCAAGGAATATCTTCATTTGCATCTTTCTTCATATTTCATCAAATTCAAATTACATTGTTAAAAACTTTACTGAACAGGTTCTGTCTTTGACAGGTTACAAACATGCAGTTTTTGAAAGACATTCAGTCTTCAAACTGGTTCATCTCTACTGTCTCATTTCTATGATCATTGCCTGTTGCAAAAGTCGACCATACAAGAAATGGCATTTTAAAAAGGTTTTCCCAAACTTTCCCTGAAAACTTTTGATACATGAGGAAATTAACTTACTCATTCAATATGAATTCTCTTGTTATACTTTCCTTTAGACAGGGATTGTATTTGTGTTTTAGTATGAAAACTTCAGACCCATTGTAAGCCTTTATTTCACAAAATGACCCCGTGTCTTTTGGCTGAAAAGACCTCATATTGTAACATTGCCCAATAATCAAATAAAAATACTTGCATTTTGTTAGAGAATAGAGAAGTAGAGAGATTTAAGGAGGAAATTCCTGAGTTTAGAATCTGGGAAGCAGAAGGCACAGGCATTAGTAAATCAAACAATTACTTTGGCTTTTCCTTTGTCTCTCGCAAGAGTTCCCACTCATTTCCCTCCACTTGCATCTCCTTCAGACAGACCAGCTGCAGTTAACAAGCCTCCACCACCTATCTCAGCCAGCACCACAATCACCTGTGTTATTCAGTCTCTCTTCGTCTCTGGCCTATTACAGCAACTCTCTTTGTTCTCTTCACCTCTCTGCCCCCCTTCCCTACAACTTAACGACATGATCGATTTCTAACATTTCCTAGCTCTGATGAAAGATTATTGACCTGAAAAGTTAATTCTCTCTCCACAGATGTTGCCTGATCTGCTGAGTATTTTTATCATTTTCTTCTGTTGTTTCTGATTTCCAGCATTTGTAGTTTATATTTTTGTTTTTCCTTTATTAAAGACTTAGTCTGTGAGTTAAGACACTTTATGATTGATGAACAGAAGTTATTATACTGCATGTTAGCTATTACATTACAAATTATCTGTTTAATATCCATTTTTATTTACAATTGTACTGAAAATCATATGCTAGAGTAATTGGTTTATTATTGTCACGTTTCAAGATACAGTGAAAAGCTTTTGTTTGCGTGCCATCCAGACAGATCATTCCATACATAAGTTCATCGAGATAGTACAGAAGGAAAACAAATCAGAATGCAAAATGTAGTGTTACAGTTGTAGAGAAGGTACAGTGCAGGTAGACAAATAAATTGCAAGGACTATGACGAGGTAGGGTGAAAAAATCAAGACCATCTTTATTGTATAAGAGGCCCGTTGAAGAGTCTTTTAACAGCGGAATAGAAGCTGTCCTTGAGCCTGGCGGTGCGTGTTCTCGAGTTGTTTGTATCTTCTGCCCGACGAGAGAGGGCAGAAGAGCGAATGACCGGGGTAGGAGGGGTCCTTGATTATTTTAGCTGCTTTCCCGAGGCAGCGGGAAGTGTGGACGGAGTCACTGGAGGGGAGGCTGGCTTTTGTGCTAGACTGGGCTGTGTTCACAACTCTGCAGTTCCTTGCAGTATGTAGAACTGAATTTCCTTAACTTTTTGACAAAGTCCAAATGTTATCCCAGAAGGAATCTAGCAGCATGTGTCTGGGAAAATGACTGGATGGTAGTCACGTTGATCTGTCTAGATTGCCCTTGAACCGTGACCCCATACTAAGTCCATCCTTGGAAGAGAGGGTGAGGACGATGACGGGTCCCATGACAAGACTTCCCAATTCCCTGCTCTCACAATGTAAGACTGGAAGCAGGAACATCTGTGAAGCTGTGCTGTATTAGCTTACAAAGTGGGGGAGGTGGGGGGCTGGGTGGTTGTCAGGGAGAGGCAGTAGGCCAGGGATGTTTGACTTGGAAGCCAAAAAATTGGGTGAAAAGGAATTAGTAGCTTCCAATAGATGAATTGGAGTCTACAGCAGCAGTTTAATGTACAACTAATTAAACTAGTAATTAAACGCCTAACTAAACTAGTTCCTTCTATCTACACAATGTCCATGTCCCTCCATCCTCTGCACATTGATGTGCCTGTCTAAGAGAACTAGCGTCTACCAGAGTTTCCAGCAACAGCAGAAATAGAAGTTCTGGCTCCTAATGACTCCAGTAGCCCTACAAGTCAAGCTATTGGCAAACACGGTTCCTGGAACATCTGAATGTATGAGTTAGGAGCAGGAGTAGGCTACTTGGCCTCTTGAGCCTACTCCACCATGTAATACGGTTATCGTTGATTAAATGGATAAAGGGGGGATGGGAGTTGGTGAAAGAGGCTGGTACGGGCATTAGTTAGTAATAAAAAGTGGTTCTGATGGAGATGTAAAATGATCATCTGATTTCTATTCCTCCATCATTGGCAGATGTGCCCCCAGAATTCTGTAAATCCCTCCCGAAACATTTCACTGCTCCCCCACCCTTTAAGTTGTGCTTTTGGTTTCCAGATGAAGGATCTCGACCCCGAAATGGCGACTGTCCATTTCCCTTCACGGATGCTGCCTGACCCGCTGAGTTCCTCCGGCATCTTGAGTGTCGCTAAGGTTTTGGTTACTTGCCTCATATCTCTTCCTGTCATTTGGTGGCAGATTCGGTTTGATAATCCTTTTGTGAAGTTCCTTGGGGCATATTTTCTTCAGCTATTGACATTTTATGAAAGAGATGTAATGATAACAAACAAACAGCCTGAAGATCTGACAGCAAAATAAACAGTAATTTGTAATTTTTGTTTGAAACTCACAATATAGCAGTCTTGAAAGAAATCTATGAATATTTCTAAATGCTAGTATTTTCTTTCATACGTTTTTCTTCAAAATTGCAGGCACATCCTTTGCACTTCCGGAAAGCAATTTTTATGCTTTCATGTAATCATGAAAATGGCTGATTTACTGAGTACATGGTTGTGATGTATTGGACACTGGCAGCTCATCAACCTCGGAAGGAATTGATGCACAGGTCACAGGGGATCTATATGGTCACTGAGTTGGAAAACACATTTTCAAAATCTTAATCTTAAATCTTCATATGGGAAAGTCCATTTGTTAGATCTTTCTTACCATGATGTCAGAAGGTCATAATGTGTCATAAACATAGTACAGCACAGGAACAGGCCCTTTGGCCCATGGTGTTGTGTCGAACTAATTAAACTCGTAATTAAACGCCTAACTAAACTAGTCCCTTCTACCTGCACAATGTCCATATTCCTCCATTCTCTGTACATTGATGTACCTACCTAAGAGCCTCTTGAATGCCTCTATCGTACTTGCCTCCATTACCACCCCTGGCAGTGCATTCCAGGCACCCACCACTCTTTGTGTAAAAGAAAAGAAACAATAAAATGCTGGAGGAACTCAGCAGGCCAGGTGGCAGCTGTGGAGAAAAGCAGACAGTCAACGTTTTGGGTCAGGATCTTTCTTCAGGACTGAAGTTTGGAAAAGGGGAAGCCCAATATATAGGAGGGAAAAGCAGAGCAGTGATAGGTAGACAAAAGAGGGGAGGTGGGGTGGGCACAGGGTGGTGATAAGTAGATGCCCACCTCACCCTACCCATTTGCCCACCCCGCCTCCCCTCTTTTGTCTACCTATCACAGCTCTGCTTTTCCCTCCTATATATTGGGCTTCCCCTTTTCATATCTTCAGTCCTGAAGAAGGATCCTGACCCGAAACGTTGACCGCCTGCTTTTCTCCACGGATGCTGCCTGGCCTGCTGAGTTCCTCCAGCATCATGTTGTTTTATCATCTAGATTCCAATGTCTGCAGTCCTTTGTTTCTCTACTTTCTGTGTAAAAAAACCTGCCCTGCACATCTCCTTTGAACTTACACCCTCTCACCTTACATGCCCTCCAATATTTCGACCTTGGGAAAAAGATACCAGTTGCCTACTCTGTCTATGCCTCTCATAATCTTATAAACGTTTGGAATGGAAGTATTTGGGTGTGTAAACACCATGAGGAAAATTGCTCAAAAATTATGTCAGTGCCCAGTAGTGCAAAGGGAGGAAACTCATTAAAAGCTAATGTTATTTGGTTGTTGTATTCATCATCCATGAGTGATGGGAGAATGAACATTCCATGTTATATGAGTGTTTACTGAAGCAAGCCAAACTCTAGATTATAGCATGGTAAATGTTATTTGGAGCCAGAGAAAAGCCAAAGGCCAAGAGGCCAAATGCAATAAAACTCTGATAGTCTGCTATCTGACTATTCAGAAATCCCAATAGTTTGGCATTGGCTTCCAGGTGATATTCCTGCACTCCCCTGAAGCTCACCAGTGTCCTGGTTCCTGTACTCCCTTTAAACCGACCGGGACCCTGATTCCCACAATCCTTTCAAACTTATCAAGTTCACTGGAAAATTTATCAGAATACCATGTAACAAAGATTCATAGAGTCATACAGCACGGAAACAGGCTCTTCGGCCCAACAGGTCCATGTCGACAGAGATTCCCATCTAAGCTAATCCCATCTGCCCATGTTTGGCCCATATCCTTCTGAACCTTTCCTGTCCATGTACCGGTCCAAGTGGCTTTTAAATGTTGTTCATGTACCTGCCTCAACCACTTCCTCTGGCAGCTCATTCCATATACTGAGCATCCTGTGGGTGAAAAAGTTGCCTCTCAGATTCCTATCAAATCTCCCCCCTTCTCACCTTAAACCTGTACCCTCTAGTTCTTGATTCCCCAACCCTGGGAAAAAGACTGCACATTCACCCTCTCTATACTCCTCATTGAGCTTAGCACTGAAAACTCAGCTGGTTGTATGTTCAAGTTCTGCACTTGAACCTCGGACTTTCCATAGAATCAGGGAGATTGTATAGAATGAGTGGCCACTGAAAGAGGCTGCTCAGCCCATCATATAAAGAAGGTGAATTAAAACTGTGTTGAGGTATGAGTGAATAACAGCCAATAGTCCAGAGTCTTATTATAATTGAGCAGCAAAAGCCTTGAGTTGAAGGGAAAGTATTGGTTGTGTTGTCTTTGACTGGCAGCAATTTCACCTCAGAGGATTTTGGAATTTGTACCCTCACTTCACATACATGTGACACCCCAGTGTACTGCTGAGAGAATGCTGAATTCTCTTTTGGATGAGGCATTGAGTAAAGGATGAATTATGAGCAGGAAACTGGAGGTATGTCTTCAGGAACACATTGGCTTAAATAATTGACCCTGTGTGCTCTTCATAATCACACTAGCCATCTCTTATTTCAGCCTGAATGTTGCATTGCATTTGTTCAACTATTTTCCAAAAGGTGATGCCACCACGTATTCTTTAGAGTTTTAACGGAATTCACTGGGACAGATTTTGTTCGGGTATATAACAGTGTCAACCATAAACCTTCCCTGCCTTTGTTGTCTTAAACTCAAAACAGCTTTTTGGCCTCAGAGTTATTAAAAGTGCAAATTCCTGAGTGAATTGACCAATCAGCTGGGAATTCCTTAATCAATGAGATTTCAGAATTGGGGAATCACACTTCCAAGGAGGATGAGTTCAAAGTTTTGGCACAGAAGGGCGGGTAAAGGGAGGGAAAGAATTAAGAGGGAAGAAAAAGATAAATTTATAAAAAAATAAATTAATATAATACTTGACATTTCAAACATTTCGTGCAAAATGTTTAAGCCAATGGAACAAGGCTGCTAAAGGCTAATCTTTAGGGTCAGAAGGATTGATTTCATTAGGACTTATCATTGTCGTTGAATGTTGTAAGTGTCTGTAAATATCTGTGATGAGTTGAATTTGATTTCATTGTGAAAATTCACTGATGGTGTCCCCAAGATCCCACAGAATCCTCCGAGAGGAGCATTGGATGGGGAATGAGACCATCGTGTGTATCCCTGACGCAGCAATCATGTTGGGGTTGCAGATGTGGCAGGTTGCAATTAGACTGGTTCTATTGATTTTCAATCTCATAGTACTGAAGTGACCAAAACTATGCAGTTCAATTTTTAGCCATGTCACTCACTTCAACCATCTCCACAACTCGAGGCCATGGCCAAGACCTCTCACACCGCCGCTGGGTCCAACTGCTCCTCTTTTTCCACCGCCACTCCCACCCCACTTTCCCTCACCCCTCCATCCCTCCTCTCTCCTCTGACCCTAGCTCCAACTCCTGCCATGTCCTCGCCATCCCCTCCCACCTTCGCCTCTCTGAGGCGGAACGTTCTGTCCTCAGCAGGGGCCTTACCTTCGTCCCCCTGCGTCCGCCCGCACCTAACGAGGTCTGCGCCCACCGTGACGCCGAGCTCTTCTTCCTTCACCTCCGTCTCTGGGCCCCCTTCTTCGGCAAGGATTCCCCATCCCCCACTGACCCCTTCTCCCGCCTGAAGCCCTCTTCCTCCTCTTGGACACCTCGTCCTGGCCTTCTGCCCACTCTGGATCTTTTCATCTGCCAACGGGACATTAAACATCTCGACTTCACCACTCCCCTCACCTTTTCAAACCTCACCCCCTCTGAAGGCACTGCCCTCCCCTCTCTACGTAATAATCCAAACCTCACCGTCAAACTCTCAGAAAAGGGCGGTGCTGTTGTAGTCTAGCGGACTGACCTTCACATTGCCGAGGCTAGACATCAGCTCTCGGGCACCTCCTCTTACTTACCCTTCAACCAGGACCCCACCGAGGAGCATCAGGCCATCGTCTCCATCTTCAACCTCATCACCTCTGGAGATCTCCCCACGACAGCCTCCGACCTCATATTCCCCTACCCCACACTGTCCGTTTCTACCTCCTACCTAAGACCTGCAAACCCAACTGCCCTGGTAGGCTCATTGCTTCTGCCTGTTCCTGCCCCACTGAACTCGTGTCCTCATATCTTGACTCCATTTTGTCCCCCATGGTCCAGTCCCTTCCCACCTACATCCATGACACTTCACAGGCCCTGCATCACTTCAACAACTTTCAGTTCCCCAGCCCTGACCGCCTCATTTTCACCGTGGATGTCGAGTCCCGATACTTTTCCATCCTCCATCAGGAAGGCCTTAAGGCTCTCTGCTTCTTCCTCGACAACAGACCCAGCCAGTCCCCCTCCACCGCCACCCTCCTCCGTCTGACAGAACTGGTTCTCACCCTCAACAACTTCTCTTTTGGCTCCTCCCACTTTCTCCAGACCAAAGGTGTAGCCATGGGCACTCGCATGGGCCCCAGCTTTGCCTGCCTTTTCGTCGGCTACTTGGAACAGTCCATGTTCCAAGCCTACACCGGTAATGCTCCCCAACTCTTTCTCCGCTACATTGACGACTGCATTGGGGCTGCTTCCTGCATCCGTGCTGAGCTCATCGATTTCATCAACTTTGGCTCCAACTTCCACCCTGCCCTCAGATTTACTTGGTCCATCTCCGACACCTCTCTCCCCTTTCTGGATCACTCTGTCTCCATCTCCAGAGGCGATTATCCACCGACATCGGTTACAAACCCACTGACTCTCACAGTTACCTTGACTACATCTCTTCCCACCCTGTCACTTGCAAGTATTGCCATCCCTTTCTCCCAGTTCCTCTGCCTCCACTGCATCTGATCCCATGATGAGGCTTTCTATTTCAGGACATCCGAGCTGTCCTCCTTTTTCAGTAAATGGGGTTTCCCTTCCACCACCATCAACGCAGCCCTCACCCACATTGTCTCCATTTCCCGCACGTCTGCCCTCACCCCATTCCCCTCCCCTACCCTCCCTGTCACAACAGGGACAGGGTTCCCCTTGTCCTCACCTATCACCCCACGAGCCTCTGCGTTCAACACACCGTTCTCCGCAACTTCCGCCATCTCCAACGGGATCCCACCACCAGGCACATCTTCCCCTCCCCCCACCACTCTGCTTCCCGCAGGGACCGCTCTCTCTGTGACTCCCTTGTCCACTTGTCCCTCCCCACCGATCACCCTCCTGGCACTTATCCCTGCAGCCGCACTAGGTGCTACACCTGCCCCTACACCTCCTCCCCCACTACCATTCAGGGCCCCAGACAGTCCTTCCGGGTGAGGCAGCGCTTCACCTGTGAATCCGAGGGCGTCACCCGTTGCATCCGGTGCAGCCTCCTGCACGTCGGTGAGACCCGACGCGGATTGGGTGACCACTCTGTCGAGAAACCTTCGCTCCGTCCGCCGCAACGGCCAGGACCTCCGCTGCCCACCCCCTTCGATTCCACATCCCACTCCCACACTGACATGTCTATCCACGGCCTCCTCTACTGCCACGTTGAGGCCAGACGCAGGTTCGAGGAGCAAAACCTCATATTCCATCTTGGTAGTCTCCAAATTGATGGCATCAACATCGATTTCTCTAACTTCTGGTAACCACTCCCCTTTTTCCCTTCTTTTTACCCCCCCTCCCTTTGTTCTCCCTCATTCCTGTGGCCCCCTCACCCCTTCTTTTTCCCCTCCCCTGCCCTCATGACCTGCCCACCACCCCCTTTTGTTCCCCACCTTCTTCCCTTTATTCCATGGTCCACTGCCCTCTCCTCCCGGACTCCTCCTCCTTCAGCCCTTTGCCTCTTCCACCCATCAGCTGTCAGCTTCTCACATCACTTCCTGACATCTCCCATCCCCCCCCCACCCACCTTCCTTTCCTCACCTGGACTCACCTGTCACCTGCCGGCTCGTGCTCCTCCCCCTCCCCCTCCCCCCACCTTTTTTTTCTGGCTTCTGCCCTCTTCCTTTCCAGTCCTGATGAAGGGTATTGACCTGAAACGTCGACTGTCCATTTCCCTCCACGGATGCTGCCTGACCCGCTGAGTTCCTCCGGCATTTTGTGTGTGTTGCTCCAGATTCCAGCATCTGCAGAATCTCTTGTGTCTCCACAACTGCATCATGTTTAACATTGCTGCGAATATCTCCAATGGCTCTGACAAATTTAAACTTGAAAGAGTCCCAATGTGAACACTTCCATCTTTTGTGAAGTGATTACTAATTTTCACTAGTCTTGAGGCCGCTTGGAATTTGTGGTACACAACAGAGTAAGGAAAAGAAAAGTTTAACCAAATTCTTGGCTGGGTTTGACCCAAATTCCTGAGATACTGGTTCTGTGGAACTTTGGCAGTGTCGTTTACCTCTATAACCATTACAAATGCTCAAAGAGTATACAACAAAGACACTTAGCATTGAAATGGATTGTGTTATTTGAGAGGCTAAGTTGACAAAATGTGCAATTTACTTCAATATAATTTAATTCGATGAGGACTGAAAGCTCACATTACAGTGCACATTCAGTTGGGCAAAATGTTCACGTTCGCCCAGCATTAGATGACTGAACCACAGTCAATTATGCAACTATATCATGTTTTGGACTAAGTGCCCATACAAAACATTTATTTCCCCTCTCCATATTAAAGAGGTTCAAGATGCTAAATAATAAACAACTTCAATTCCATTTTCTCATTTGCTGTAAGGACTCCAAATATCACCTAAATAGTTGTATAATCTTTACTTGTCATTTGATGCTTTGTTCTACCACTATGAAATCCATGCCTTTGAAAGTTAATGTCCCGAATGTTTTTTTTGGACATCCACTGCTCAGTTGGTCGTGGCCCCCCCTCTGAACCAGAAGGCTGTGGGTTCAGGACATGTTGCCACAGGTGGCTGTGGAGGTCAAGTCATTGGGTGTATTTAAGGCAGAGATTGATAGGTTCTTGATGGGTAAGGGAGTTAAGGGTTACGGGGAGAAGGCAGGAGAATGGGGTTTGAAAAGCAATCAGCCACAATTGAATGGCAGAACAGACTCGATGGGCCAAATGGCCTAATTCTGCTCCTATATCTTATGGTGTTGTGGACATTTGGATGAGATATTAAACAGAGGCCCTGTCCCGCTCATGCAGATAGATGCCTGGTCCTGTTTGGACGAGGAACGGGGGCTTTATTACCGGTGTCAATCCCTCACCCGACATTTCCAAACAAAAACATACTTCTGATTGTTTGCTATTTGTGGGATCTCACTGTGCATATATCTGCACATTGTTCCAAAATGCAAAGGTACATCATTGGTTGTAAAGCAGCAGGGATATGAAAGGCTCTACATAAATGCAATTCAGCCATGCTTATGTACGTTGGTCAGCCCTTATGATGGCCAGTGCTTCTGAAACTCAGTCTGAACTTTAGTGTGAATTTCAACTTGTCGCTGAGGTTCAGTATTGTTCTGCGGATTGATGGTGTTGATGGGAAAGCAAACTCATGGCATTTTGACAACTTCAGCGAAGCAGGATTGCCAAGAAGTGAGAGTGCAGTTCATTGAAAAGAATGAATAATATTCCCCTCTTTGGCAAGTGGATGAGTCATGCAGTTGTTGCTGGAGGTTGAATGTTAATAATGCAGTTAAATGGCCAACCTGTGTCTCATATTTGCCCCGTCTCCAGCCCTGCAAGTCCCTACACACTACTGGCACTCTCTGAGGTGCAGTGGTCCATGCACAACAGCTGGGTCACAGTTCTGAAACTAAGGCCCCTCTCACAGCCTGCCTTAATACCCTCCTCATCATCCATGCTGTCAAAGCCTCTTCCCTGATTCCGAACATCTCTGACGATCAAAGGCGTTTGGACACAGCTGAAGAAAATTAACAAACAGCTGGAGGAACTCAGCGAGTCGAGCAGCATCTGTGGGAGGGACAAAAGTGTCGAAACCCTGCTTCAGAACGTTCCTCCAGCAGGTTGTGTGTTGCTCCAGATTCCTGCATCTGCAGTCTCTTGTGTCTCTGAAAATTAAAATTATTGACAGACTATATTGATTTAAAAACACAGGAATGTGCTGTTCATGAATTAACAGTGTAAAACAGGAGTGCAGGGGAGATTCACCAGCATGTTGCCTGGGTTGGGAGACTTTAGTTACAAGAGAGGTTGGATAAGCTGGGCTTGTTTTCCCTGGAACGAAGGAGATTGAGGAGAAGTATGTACGATGATGAGAGGCGTAGGTGGATAGTCAAAATCTTTTTCCATTGGTTGGGGCATCAAAAGCAAGAGTGAGAAAGCCAAGAGTGAGAAAGCCAAGAGTTTACAGTGAGCGGTTGGAGTTTTAAAGGGGATCTGAGGAATAAGTTATTTGCACAGAGACTGGTTGGTATCTAGAACGTGCTGCCAGAGGTGGTGGTGAAATCAGGTACAATTGTTCTGTTGGAGGCGCTTAGACAGACACTGAAATAGGCAAGGCACAGATGGGTCCTATCGCTGGCAAATGGGATCAGTGTAGGTGGGCAAAACATTCAATGTGGGTATGGTGGGCCCAGCAGCTTGTTTCTGGGCTGCACAACTCTGTGACTGTAAGCAAAAACAAATAACTTAAGCCCACCGTGCAAATGAAGATCAGTGATGTCCATTCAAGAGCTGTGCTAGTCACACACACACACACACACACACAATCACACACGTTGACTCATACACATAGTCACACACACAGTCACAAAGTCATACACCCACACTGACACACACACAGTCACACACACACATAGTCATACAGACATACATATACACAAACACACACACACATAGACTCACACAGTCACACACACACTCACACTGTCTCGCTCTCTCTCTCTCTCTCACACACACACACACACACACACACACACACACACACACACACACACACACACACACACACACACACGCTCTGCAGTTAGCCAGTGTGTCTCTTTCCAACCATCAGCAGTTTTAGTGCAAACCATCACACTGCATCATTCTTATACACTGCATTTGCATCTCAAGTTAAACGTCAGATTGGTTCGAAGTACAAAGTCAGATCCCCAGGAGAACGAAACCTGTGAGTCTGGGTATTTTAAGGCATCAGATCCTAAATGGTTGTAATTTTAAATCAGAAGGCCTCCACATTGTGTTTGTGTGTTGGAAATTGCATCAGGCTCTCGGCATGAAGTGGGAGGGAAGGAATTGTTGATGTTTTAGTCCTGATGCAGGGTTTCGACCTGAAACATCGACAGTTCCTTTCCCCCACAGATGCTGCTCGACCCGCTGAATTCCTCCAGCAGCTTGTTTGTAGCCCCTTTCTGCCTAAGTTTTACATAAATAAATACTCCACAAGCAAAGTCTCTGAGCCAATGTCCCATCCCGTGGTAACCAGGAAACACATCCACAGTGCTTTGAAAATTTATTTCTTAACTAAAATTTTTTAAAAAGGTAAATGAAAATTAAAAAGAAAAGCTGCAAATGCTAGAAAACTGAATGAAACCATAAAATGTTGGGAATACTCAGCAGGTCGGGCAGCAGCTGAGGAATTTCATATTTTATTATCTTCCTGCAGTGTAGAAGGAGGCATCAAATCTACCTCAGCTCCCAGAACATTCCCATCGGTCTCACTCCCCCTCTCATTCCCCTGTCACCCACCCCCTCTCACGTGCTCACCAACACCATCCTAATTCACCTCCCACCCACCCATCTACACGAGGGTGACAGTGACCAACTCACCTAGCAACCAGCACACCAGTCACTACTTCAAATGAGCAGTCTCGCTTGACAAGAGGATTGCAAACTCCCCACTGCCCCGTTTTCTGAACAGAAAGTCCATGACCAGGAGGAAGTTAAATGAGCAAACAGGTGAAGCACTCTGGTAAAAGAGGGCGCTAAAGACCAGTAAAGAACGATTGGTAGATCTGGAACGAGGGTAAATGGGGGAGGTTGAATAAATATGTGAATTTATCCCCAGAGATAGAAGAAGAATTTTGAATGCTGGAAATATGAAACTAGAATTGCAGCTTATTTGAAAATAATGAAGTTGGATTATAAAGTAGATACACGAGATTTGCAGCCGCCGGAATCTGGAGCAAAGAACAAAGAGCTGGAGGATCTCAGTGGGTTGAGAAGCACCTGTGGAGGGAAATGGACAGTTGACATTTCAGGTTAAGCCCTTTGGTCTGGACAGATGAAGGGTCTCAATCCGAAACGTCGACTGTCCATTTCTCCCCATAGATTCTGCCTGACCCACTGAGTTCCTCCAGCAACTTGTATTTTTTTTTGCATTATAAAGGTCTCAGTTACATTTTGAGATGGTCTGATCTTTTTGCTGCATGTAGAATAATTTGGGATTGAATTTTGGAACAAGATGATTTCAGTTCAGTTTAAAAACAGCGTGTAGGTTCTTGGTGTTGGAGAACCTCTATTATTGCCAAATGAACCACTTTAAGAAGGGTATTTTTAAACTGATCTGTATAAAATTTTGAGAATCCTTATCGGAAGGGTCTATTTTCCAAAGTAGTGGGGACCAAGTACCAAGGGCGTGGATTTAAAATCATTAGTGGAATGATTGAAGGGGCAATTAAGAGTGGTGGCATCTGAAACTCACTGTGTGAAAGTGTGGCAGAGGCAGAAGTCCTCATCAGATTGACAGTATTAGGTGTGTACTTGAAGAGTTGTAATCTTCAGGGCTATGGACCAAGTATAAGATACAGGAGCCTGAGGGCACGTACCAGCAGACTTAAGGACAGCTTCTAACCTATTGTGATAAGACTATTGAACGGTTCCCTTATATGATGAGATGGACTCTGACCTCACGATCTACCTTGTGACCTTGCACCTTATTGCACTGCACTTCCTCTGTAGCTGTGACACTTTACTCTGTACTGTTATTGTTTTTACCTGTATTACCTCAATGCACTCTTCTAATTCAGTGTAACTGCACTGTGTAATGAATTGACCTGTACGATCGGTATGCAAGACAAGTTTTTCACTGCACCTCGGTACAAGTGACAATAATAAACCAATACTAGTACCAATGTAGGAACGTGAGGTTAGTTTGGTTAGCTCTTGTGAAACTGGAACAGACACACTGGGCAAAATGGCCTCCCTTCTGTGTCATAAATATTCTACAATTCAATGTTCCTTCAGGGTTTTTGGAATTAGAGTCAGAGATTCACACTGCATGGAAACAGGCCCTTCAGCCCAATTCGTCCATGCTGACCAAGCTGTCTACCTGAGCTAGTCCCATTTGCCTGCGTTTGACCCATATCCCTCCAAACCTTTCCTATGCATGCACCTGTTTAAATACTGTAATTGCACCCACCATTACAGCTTCCTCTGGCAGCTCATTCCATATATCCGCCACCCTCTGAAAAAGTTGCCCCTCAGGTCCCTTTCAAATCTTTCCCCTGTCAGCTTCAGCTAATTGTAGGTGTTGGCACGGTGGTGTAGCAGTTAGCATAACGCTATTACAGCACCAGCGACCTGGGTTCAATTCCAGCCGCTGTCTGTAAGGAGTTTGTATGTTCTCCCCGTGTCTGCGTGGGTTTCCTCCGGGTGCTCCGGTTTCCTCCCACATTCCAAAGACGTACGGGTTAGGAAGTTGTGGGCATGCTATGTTGGCGCCAGAAGCGTGGCGACACTTGCGGTCTGCCCCCCCCCCCGGAACACTCTACGCAAAAGATGAATTTCACTGTGTGTTTCGATGTGTATGTGACTAATAAAGATATCTTATAGGGGAAAATTGGCGATGCCATAGCTAATTATATAAGGCGGCCAAGTTTCCTTTTTGACGTGGACATCCCATACAATAGGGGACCGTTGGTAACCCTGGAGACAGCACTCCAACCCTCTGCCTTGTTGTTATCCCTTTACCACTTTAAATAACCTGTTAATGCATGTCTAAGCTGAGAGAGATGTCATTCTGATTCTAATGAAATCTAATGCTGGGCATGTGAATTTTTCATCGCACATCCATTTAAATTCCTTTCAAATTTGCTTCATGCCTCTGGAAAGCAATTGCATCTACATTCTGCCAGAGTGAATGACAGTTGTGGGGAGAAAAATTTGAAGTGATGGCTTTAAGAGTGTCACACAAGACTGATATTGGCACAACATTGCGATGCATGTGTGCTTCATGACTGCATATTGACACTGGTGCCCTGATATTAAGACAATTCCAAATGAACAGATCGTGAGGATGACACATTTGTAAGGTTCAGTGGGGTAAGAACAAGCCTGTTTCTGGCTGCTCTTGCCCCACTGAATGTATATCCTCGGACCTGGACTCTACTCCGTCTCCCCTTGTCCAGTCCTTTCCCACCTACATCCAGGACACCTCGCATGCCTTCCATCAGTTTGAGAACTTCCATTTCCCTGGCCCCCACCGCCTCATCTTCACTCTGGATATCCAGTTATTTTACAATGGTTTGCATTTGTTCCTGACAGCATTCTGCCCAAACATCTGCCCAAAGTCTTTGTATGTAAAGACTATTCAGTGTCATAGATCTCAGCTTTATTCAATTACTGTTGGTGCATACCTTCTACCTCAATGTCGGGGCTTACTTGGGTATCTTTGTGGAGGTCCAAGTCCACAGCACCACTGTCAGACTAAGTTGGCGTTGGCTTCTTCTGCCCAGTTCCCATTGGCTGCGCTGCTCCTGTGAATTCCGACAGAGCAGCAGGATCCCACTCCAGGCTCCCACCTCTCTAGGAACCCATACCGTTTAAACCTGGAGCAAGTCCATAGCCCCATCCACTGAGTGGAAGACTTTGGATCTTGGGGAAAAGATAAATGGGTTTGCTCTTAATGGTTAGGTTGTTATCATTCTAATTGACTTTTATTTGTTAGTTCTTTAAATGTAAGAAGAAAATTAATAGTTTTAGAAATATTTTTATTTACTCGCACATCTTGTGTGGTGAGGAATGTTTGTGAATGTCAAAGCCTTAGGAGCAGGACCTCGCCGGCTCTCAGAGCCATTGTGTAAGAGCAACTATCAAACTGCGCTGAGACTTGTCTTCACATGGTGGGACCATTGTGAAGTGCTGGGAATGCCACTGGAACAGACAGCCTGGGTCAGGACAGATGGCCAGTCATCCCAGGAGCGCAGAAGATCTCCCCCATTATAATATTACATGAAAGTAATTATTTGCAATAGCAATAATGAATAAAATGACAGGGTACCAACATGCAAATCGTACGTTTAATATGCTGCTTCTCTCCGAGCCAAGAAATTACTACCTCCTGTACAAGATGAAATTAAAATATAATTTGCAGTTATACATCACCATTCACAACCTTGGGATGTTTGATAATCTCTTCACAGCAAATAGATTATCTCTGAACTGCAGCCAGTTTGGGCAGAGCAAACTCCCATGAAACAACTCCCTGACGATCAATCCTTCAGTGCTGTTGATTGAGGGATAAAAATTGGCCAGGAAACCGGGTAGATTTCCTTTGCACGCACATGGATGAATGTTAGATGATTAAAGTCAAGTTGAGCAATATCCCTTGGTTTCAATTGGCTGGATGGAACCAATCTATTCTCGAAAAGAGCCCGGTGGATTGAAGGATGAATTCTGAATTTCTACTGACATGAAAGATAAATTCCACCAGAAGGGAACTAAATAAAAGGGGAGAAAAAAAAATGGAACTCACCCCGAGCCATCTACTGACTGACGCAATGAATGGATGAGCTGTTTTCGGTGCAGAGGAATAGGATTCAAGATAATGAAACCACTCTGCTGTGGGCACTTGCTTTAATTAGCTGTCTGTCCCCATTTCAGTAAGAAACCTATGGGACCCTTTGGCACATTCTTCCAGGTATCATCTCTTCACAACTGAAGGAGCAAAATTAACACATGCTGCATGAAGCCAATATTAAATCAGTTTACCCTAGTCAGACGGAGCCATGCAGTGTTCAGAATACGGGGCAGTGGAGAGTTTGCAATCCTCTTGTCAAGCGAGACTGCTCATTTGAAGTAGCGCCTGGCAACTTTGGAGCTGTCATGTGCAGTCAGGTAATAGGCTGATGATGAGGTTTGACCAGGCACTTAGTTATCACTACATCTTTCAATGAATGTCTCCAAAACCTGAATTTAAAGGCAAAACCAAAACACCATGGATTGTGCAAATCTGAAGAAATAATGAAAAAAATTGAAAATGCTCAAAATGCTCATCAGGTCAGGCAGCATCTGTGGGGAGTTAATTCTTCATGAGCAGATATAGGAAACAGTCCAAAAGAGATTCACAAGGCTAATTTATGGGATGAGGGAGTTTTCCTCCCTCAAGTGGCTAAAGAAATTAGGTCTGTCATCTTTGGAGTTTAGAAGAATGAAGGGTGATCTTATTGAAGCCTGTAAGATCCAGAGGGAGCTTGACCTGTGGATGTTGAGATGTTTCCACATGTGGGAGAGTCTGAAATGAGAAAACATGGTTATAAGGTTATGAAGGGGGTAGGGACTTCTTCTCACAAGAGGGTGGTGAATCTCTGGAATTATCTGTCCCATGGGGTTATGGAGGCTGGATTGCTGTGGTACTTAAAGAAGAAATAGATTTGTTGGAGGGGGCAATATTAAGGAATTGGCCACATGGAACTGGTACAGAAAAGGAGATGAGGCTGGGGCAGATAAACTATGAACATATTGGACAGTGGGGCCAGGCTTGAGCGGCTGAGTGGTCTACTCCTGATCCTATCTTCTTATGTTCTAATGTAAGATCTATGTAGATCAATTAGCAGTTCATGAATGACCTTCATTCAACAAGACCAGTGCCACGTTCTCACTGTCCATATCTCTTGATTTGTTTAACATCCAATACTCTCCAAAAGAGTATGGAAGATATGGAAAACCGAGCAAGGAAGTTTCTGAATCTCTTTTGACAGGTTTTATTGATGTGGGAACCTGCTTGCATGGCACTGTTCTTGTATAGGGTTTGTGATCCAAATGCTAGTTGAGGTTCTTTTTGGGGGGGGGGGGGGATGGGGGAGTAAGGAATAGAAGGATCTGCTGATCAAATGAGCCAAAGACAGGTGGGAGAGCATGAAGACCAGCATGGATCAATTGGGCGGAATGGCTTTTTGCGAATGAGAAGCAGAGGGAAGCTATTGTCAAAGTTTAGCAGCTAGAGGGCTGAAGGTTTGGCTGATAATGGTGGAGTGAACAATGTGGATGTGCTTCCTTGATCGGGCAGGAGGTACAGAAGCCTGAAGTCCCCAGACCACCAGGTTCAAGAACAGCTACTTCCCTCCAACCATTCGGTTCTTGAACCAACCTGCAGAACCCTAATCACTACCTCAGTACAGCAACACTATGACCACTTTGCATTACAATGGACTTTTTTTTGTTCTAATTGTGTTCTTTCTTGTATAATTTATGTTTAATTTATGTCTTTCTTGTGAATGTTGAGTCTCTAATGCTATGTGCCTGTGATGCTGATGCAAGTAAGTTTTTCATTGCACCTGTGCATGCGTGTACTTGTGCATATGACAATGAACACGACCTGTCTTGACTTGTAATCCAGGTTAATGATGTTCTTATATTAAAAACACCATACAAAAGCAGAGTAATTGAAAATGGAGATGCAGGAGGCTGCAGATGCTGGAATCCTGATACAGGGTTTCGACCCAAAACGTCGACAATTCCTTTCCCCCCCACAGATGCTGCTCGACCCGCTGAGTTCCTCCAGCAGATTCCAAATCGCTCTACTGCTAGAAAATGCTGGAAGCACTCTGCAGGTCAGGTCAGGCAGCGTCTGTGGAAAGGGGAGCGGAGTTAACCTTTCAGGTGGAGGAGATGGAAGAGCCAGGCAAAAAGCAGTGAAGGGAACAGACTTCAGAACGTTGAACTGGGCGAGGAGGGGAAGATGTGTCTGGTGGTGGAATCTCTTAGAAGCTGCCTCATCTGTATAAGGGCAGTTTGTGTGTGTTGTGTTACAGCTTGTATGTGAAATATGGCAAGACTATTAATGTGATATAAGCACGTTAATGTAGTTTGTGACAAATTGACTCAAAGACATAATTGACAGAAATTTATGGAATCAATTTGTCATCAAGTCAGTGAACAGGGGGGTGATCCTTTTATGCTGAATGCATCTAATCAGCTTCTTCACCCCTGTTTGATGGAAGGCAGCTCATATAATACTCCACGACATGATACTTTTACTCCCTAATTTATCAACTGGTCAATTAGCATATGTATTAAATTTAAAAAGAACAAGGGACATGGGATTAATTTGACATAACAGACTCGTTACAATGGAAAGCTTTGAATGTTGTTGCAATGTAGAAGCTTTGCCCTTTACAAAAGAACTGGTTGATGTTCAGTGGAAATGCCACATCGACAAAAGATGACCGAATTTTACAGGTATCAGGGTTTTTTTGACCATGTACTTAAATTTTGTTTAATGCAATATATCAAGCCAATTCATTCTGGAAATGGTACTTAGTTCATGCTGTTATGTATATTTGTCATGGTGGGGTCTGGAGCAAGATATGTCTATAGCAGTGGAAATACCTTCCATTAATATAACAACTCGAAGCCAAAGTCAAGTTTATTGTCAGAAATACAAGTCCATGTATGCACAGGTGCAATGAAAAACTTACTTGAGGTAGCGAGAAACATAGCATTCACAAGAAAAAACATAAATTAAACTTAAATTATACAAGAAAGAACACAATTATAAGAAAAAAAAATGTCCATTGTAGTGCAAAGTGGTCATAGTGTTGCTCTACTGAGTTAGTGATTAGGGTTGTGCAGGTTGGTTCAAGAACCAAATGGTTGAAGGGAAGTAGCTGTTCTTGAACGTGGTGGTGTGGGAGACTTAAGCCTTCTGTACCTCCTGCCCAATGGTAGCTGCAAGAAGATGGCATGGTCCAGATAGTGGGGATCTTTGATGATAGATGTTGCCTTCTTGAGGCAGCACCTCCTGTAGATGCCACCGATGGTGGGGAGGGATGTGCACGTGATGTATTGGGGTGAGTCCATTACTCTCTGCAGCTTCTTATGTTCATACGCATTTGAATTGCCGTACCAGACAGTGATGCAACCAGTCAGGATACTTTTAACACAGCTTTAACATATAGTGAATATCTCAAGCTGCTTCACAGAAGCACTGTCAAACTAACAGAACAAGGTCAAGCCACACGAAGACGTATCAGGGCAAATGACATAAAGTTTGGTGGAGACAAGTATAAGAATCAGGAATTCACATTGCAGTTTATAAGACCTTGGTTAGGCTGCACTTGGAGTATCATGTGCAGTTCTGGTCGCCCCATTACAGGAAGGATCTGGAGGCTTTGGAGAGGGTTCAGAAGAGGCTTACCAGGATACTGCTAGGATTAGAGGGTGTTAGCTATTAAAAGAGGTTGGACAAACTTGGATTGATGTTTTTGGAGCATCGGAAGCTAAGGTGAGACCTGATAGAAATGTACAAAATTATGAGAGGCATAGATAGGGGAGATAGTCAAAATCTTTTTCGCAGGGTGGAAATGTCAAACACTAGAGAGTAGAGCTTTAAGAAGAGAGGGGAAAAGTTTATAAGAGATTTGCAAGGCAAGTTTTTTACTCAGTGGTAGGTGCCTGGAACACACTGCCAGGGGTAGTGATGGAAGCAGATACAATGGCAGTGTTTAAGATGCATTTAGACAGGCATACGAATATGCAGGGGATGGAGGGATATTGATCATGTGCAGGCAGGAGGGATTAGTTTAATGCTGCATCATACTCAGCACAGACATCAAGGCTGAAGGGCCTGTTCCTGTGCTGTACTGTTCTGTGTTCTGTTTTCTAAAGCATGGAATTTAAGAAGGAAAGAGAGGTGGAGATGCTGTGAAGTGTGGAGAGGGAATTCCAGATTTAATGGCCTCAGCAGTTGAAGGAATATCTATCAGTCAATGGTCTTGCCTCTCCCTATCTCTGTCACCTCTCCTACCTTGTAACTCTTTGAGACAACACCGCAAGAAATTGCAGAGAGTTATGAACACAGCCCAGTCCGTCACTGAAACCAACCTCCCCTTCATTGACATTGTCTACACTTCCCGCTGCCTTGGGAAAGCAGCCAACTTAATCAAGGACTCCTCCCACCCTGGTCATTCTCTCTTCTCCCCTCTCCCATTGGGCAGAAGATACAAAAGCTTGAGAACATGTATCATCAGGCACAAGGACAGCTTCTCTCAGACTCTTGAATGGACCTTTTAATTGATGTTTCAGTCGACATCATCATGGCCCTTGCACCTTATTGTATACCAGCACTGCATTTTCTCTGTGACTGCAACACTCTTTTGCATTCTGTTCTTTTTCCCTTTGTGCTACCTCGATGTAATTATGAATGGAATGATCTGTCTGGATGGCACGCAAGCAAAAGCTTTTCACTGTATCTTGGTACATGTGATAATAATGAAAACCAGTTACCAATCCTTCTGAATCCCTGAACTTGCTTCTTCTACTATTGCTGGCTACGTTTTCAGCTGCCAAGACCCTCAGCTCTGCAATTACCTGCTTTAACCCATCTCTCATTGTTTCCTTTATTACGATTCTCCCTAATGGAGATTCAATGTTGTTGAACTTTCCTTCCAGCAATGGAAATAAGTTGGATCAAGGATATCATCCTCTGTAGGCTGAGGAGGAATAGATTAAGCGGCTTGTTCTTTGGTCAGGCAACATCTCAGCATTGGGTCTATCTCCCTTTTCCCTGAAACATTTGCTACAATAGGACCTCAGTGAACAGTCACCAAACCAAATAAGACTTAATTTCCCAATCCTTTGGATATGGTAATAAAGCAACTCTTATCAACAGCTCCTGTCTGGTAACAGTGCACAGGAATGAGGTGTAGCATTAAGTTTCATTACCTTCCAAAAAATTACTCTTTATTCAACAACATATCCTTTAACCATTCATGGGAAGCAATCCAATAATGCCAAATAAAATGAAAATATGTGGTGTTAAAACTGGTTTTCCAGAAACACTAACAATATCCCTCATCATGTCCAAAAAGCATTTTTGAAATGGGATAAAACAGACCCACTTTTCTTGTCTGTAAATAATCTAGAATTTTTCTCAGCATTGTCCGAAAATAACAGCTTTTTCCTCAGTAAGAAAGTTGTGCCTGACAGTCATTTTGTAGCACCTCTGGGTAGACAATAGAGAGCAACTTCTTCCAAATGGACTTGATGCTAATTTGTTATATATAAAATAAACTTTCAGCTTTTGCCAAAGAGCTACTCTTCAAGATTTTAAAATCCAAATAAACCCTTAAGAGCTCAAATGGCACATAAAACTGAACAACTTAATGTCGGCCATCAACTCCACACTGGCGCTGAGGAATAATTCTTTCTTCCCTTAATTTTGATTTTTAAGAAACAGACAAATCTCTTCAATTCAGATAACAAATTTTCAATTTTTCTTTTATATTTGGCACTCACATCTTGGACCTGCTCATCGCTGCAAAAAATGGATCATGATTGTTGCTGGACACAGGATGTGAAGGTTGCTTGTAAAATCTAATGCAGTCTTCTGATAAATTAAGGGAAGGATATTTATGTAGTTGTGTGTTATTTACAGTACCTTAGTATTACTGGCAAGGCCAGCATCTGTTACCTATCCCTAACTGCCCTTGAACCGAGTGGCTTGTTCGGCCATTTCATGGGACATTCAAGAGTGGTCCAACCTGCGTAATCCTAATCACTACCTCAGTATACGTAGCAACACTATATGACCACTTTGCACCGCAATGGACTTTGTATTTTTTTTCATTCTAGTTGTAAAAATTGTATATAATTTATGTTTTTCTTGTGAATGTTGTGCCTCTGATGCTATGTGCCTGTGATGCTGCTGCAAGTAAGTTTTTCATTACACCTGTGCACACATGTACTTGTGCAGATGACAATGAACTCAATTTTGACTGAATCGCATTGATGGGCTTGGAGTCACATTTAAGGCAGACCTGGAAATGATGACAGATTTCCTCCCTGAAGGACCTTGGTGGACTAGATAACAGCAAACTAGATAACGAGATAACAAATGATCAATTGCTTTATATTAATTCTGGATTGTGAGCTGATTTTAAATTCTGCAGTGGAGGGATTTGAACTCAGGTTTCTGGATTGTTAATCCAGGTTTTCTGGTAATTTAACCACTATGCCACCACCAGTTGATTAAACCACCCCTGATTTGTGAAGATTTATTCTCAGTTTGTCAATGTAAAATCCATTCAGAAAAATACCATAGCTCACCAAAGTAATATACTAAAATATGTTTTTAATAAACCTTATTTCCTTTGATAGTTTTCAAGGGGCGAGGTAGGGTCATAGAGTTATACAGCACGGAAACCCGGCCCTTGGACCTCACTTGTCCATGCCAACCAAGGTGCCCCATCCAAGCTAGTCCCATTTTCCAGTATTTGGCCCCAAACCTTCTAAACCTTTCCTATCCACGTCTCTGTCCAACTGTCTTTTGAAAGTTGTTATTGTACCCGCCTCACCCACTTCCTCTGGAAGCTTGTTCCACATAGATACCACCCTTTGTGTAAAAAAAAGTTGCCCCTAAGTTCCTATTGAATCTTTTCCCTCTCACCTTAAACTTATTCCCTCTAGTTCTTGATTTCCCCAACCCTGGGAAAAAGACTGAATGTGTTCACCCTATCTCTGCCCCTCATGATTTTATATAAGATCACCTCTCAGTCTCCTGCACTCCAGGGAATAAAGACCTAGCCTGTCCAACCTCTCCCTGTAACTCAGGCCCTCAAGTCCTGGCAAAATCCTTGTTAATCTTTTGTGCACTCTTTCCAGTTTAATGACATGTTTCTGATAGCAGGATGACCAAAACTGAGATGTTGCTGTCTTGGCCTCCTAGCCTGTAAATGCCACATGTGGTTCCCACTTGCCCTGGTCTGGAAACTCAGTCTCGATGGCCTGTTTCATCATGTGCAATGAAGGAGTTTCCAGCAGTTCACTGCGGTGTCCCTGCCTCTAACGTGCTCCTGACTGCTGCCAAAGCTGGAGGCATGGCTGTAAAACCTGTAATTGATTTTTAATTGACATTCAGAGACACTTCAATAATTTAAAAGATTAAAGGAAAGATTGACTGAAAATACCTAATGGGTATTTATAAATATTTAAGAGTGTCAAAGCAAAGCAAAATAATTAGAAAAGACACTTTTCTTCCCCTTTGCTTCCTTATGCTTTGCCCTACAATCCATATTGAAACCAGTGGATCCCGTACCATCTGTGACTGAGGGAGGAAATGAGAGGAGGTTCTGCAGGGAACATTACCCCAGCGTAACTTTAGGCAATCCCAGCAAGACTGGGTAATATTCCTGGCAGGAATCTAGTAGCAGTGGGAGAGGGAGCTGATAGATTTGGCTTGTTGCATCTACATATGAACACTGCTTTGCATTTTTAAGGTTATATGAAGTTCACGTTGGACTCTTGACCTCACAACCTACCTCGTCATGGCCCTTACACCTTATCGTCTACCTGCACTGCACTTTCTCTGTAACTGTAACACTTCATTCTGCATTCTGTTACTGTTTTTCACTTGTACTACCTTAATGCACTGTTGTAATGAAATGATCTGTATGCATGGCATGCAAAACAAAGTTTTTCACTGCACCTCAGTACATGTGACAACAATAAACCAATTTGCCATTTTACGTTTTGCAGGCTTTTTTTTGGCTTTACGCTGGTGATTCTATTTGGGACCGATGGCAGGATCCAGCCTAAGATTTACTCAGCATTTGGAAATGTTCTTGGCTCAAAAGCAACACCACCAAAGTAAATCATCTATTTCTCTCAGTGGCCGAGCGAAAGATTTTGTTGTACATACTATAGGTGCTCTCAGTATACTGCATAAGTAACTTATTGTTTATGGAGCACTCACAAACTCTCTCAGAACTTCAAAAGGCACTATATAAATGTATGCTTTTTCAGTGCCATGAAAGTAAACCTATTACTTGAGAGAGGAGGACTTTTTGCTCATTTTGGTAATGTCAACATGTGTCTGAATAACATGTTTGGGAAGGGTGGAATCTGGTCTTCTCCGTTGCACTAAACACAGAGACACAAAGCTGTGTGGTAATCACTAATTGTTTCAAATTTAATATAATTTTAAAACGTATCTAACACTATTTAAAATCTTTCACAAAATAGATCTGCAATTTTATTAGACAGAATCTATAGCATGGAAAAAGATCATTCCCGAAAGCAGGTCTGTACTGGTGACTGTCTGGCCCTGAATCCCTCTGTCTTCTCCTTCATTGATGTATCAAGCTTTCCTTTGAATGAACTCCCTCAACAACCTAACATTATAGAGGGTTACACCGTCAAAGCTCTCCTTTGGTTTAAAAAAAATCCTCCAATTTTTTTTATTTGATCTGTTCGTGGTTATTCCCGTAACTAACCTCCCTTGTTCTGGACTCACCAGCTGGTGGAAGCACATTCACCCGAACAAGCCAAACATCACTTTATAAGCTTTTATCTGCTTTTTCTTGTCCTGTCCCTTGCAGTAAAACATAAACCTATGTTCCTCATATTTTCTGATAATTGCTCTGTTTGAATTCTGATAAATCCCTTTAAAATCTCTGTCTACATTTCCCCCAATGTTCCATTACCTCTTTTGTGATCCTGTCTAAAGGTTCACACTTCTCTGAGTGGGTGGATCATTGTTCCATATCAATAAGATTGTAGCTCATTGTTTATGTTCCATTCCTCTGGAAGTTTACTCAGGCATTTCATTTGTCGTCTTTCTGGTGTTATGCATTGTGTTTTACTTCTAGCAATCTGTATTCCTCCAATTTCTTGCATTAAAATTACACTGCTATATTAAACCAAAATGAATACTTTGCCCATCTCTGCCTTCCTATTAAGTCTGTGACGCCACCTTCCTTTTTTGGTGCTCTGCTCCAATTTAAGACACTGAATTTGGAAGTAGCATCACATTTTGGACAAGGGGAAATTTCTCTTTGGCCATCTACAGTAGAATATCATCGCCAATTGGCACATTTACTCACTGCAGACCCATAAGTGCAGAGGTGCATCCAACCAGTGGCTGATACTCTCATAGGAGTTTATTGTTGGTGACCAAAAACTAATTTCTCTTCCTGAGCCCTTACGGATAGGAAAGGACAGTGTTTCCAGCACAGATCGCAGTGGAATACCGCTCCTGCCTTCTACCATTCTGCAGAGATCTTGAATCTCTTCCGCTCAGTCCATTGATCTGTATCCATCTTTCCATTGCCTGGCATCCAGCTCCATATCCTCACCTTTGTCATTTGTCTCTCATGTTGCTACTGCAGCCTCTGTAAGTGCAGGTATACCACATCACTGATGTGTACAACCACAAGCCCTTGAATCCTTGCCTGCTCTATTGGTATTGGTATTGGTTTATTATTGTAACTTGTACCGAGGTACAGTGAAAAGCTTGTCTTACAAACCGATCGTACAGGTCAATTCATTACACAGTGCAGGTACATTGAGTTAGTACAAAGTGCATTGATGCAGTATAGGTAAAAATAGTAACAGTACAGAGTAAAGTGTCACAGCTACAGAGAAAGTGCAGTGCAATAAGGTGCAAGGTCACAACAAGGTAGATCATGAGGTCGTAGTCCATCTCATTGTATAAGGGAACTGTTCAATAGTCTTATCACAGTGGGGTAGACGCTGTCCTTAAGTCTGGTGGTACGTGCCCTCAGGCTCCTGTATCTTCTACCCAATGGAAGAGGAGAGAAGAGAGAATGTCCCGGGTGGGTGGGGTCTTTGATTATGCTGGCTGCTTCACCAAGACAACGAAAGGTAAAGACAGAGTCCAAGGAGGGGAGGCTGGTGTCCGTGATGCGCTGGGCTGTGTCCATAACTCTCTGCAGCTTCTTGCGGTCCTGGGCAGAAGCAGTTGCCGTACCAAGCCGTGATACATCCAGATAGGATGCTTTCTCTGGTGCATCATTAAAAGTTGGTGAGAGTTAAAGGGGGCAAACCAAATTTCTTTAGCCTCCTAAGGAAGTAGAGGCGCTGGTGAGCTTTCTTGGCCGTGGCATCTACGTGATTTGACCAAGACAAGCTGTTGGTGATGTTCACTCCCAGGAACTTGAAGCTGTCAACCCTCTCGACCTCAGCACCATTGATGTAGACAGGAGCATGTACACTGCCCCCTTTCCTGAAGTCAATGACCAGCTCTTTTGTTTTGTTGACATTGAGGGAAAGGTTGTTGTCATGACACCATGCCACTGAGCTCTCTATCTCCTTCCTGTACTTCCGACTCATCGCTGTTGAGATACTGACCTACAACGGTGGTATCATCTGCAAACCTGTAGATGGAGTTAGAGCAGAATCTGGCCACACAGTCATGAGTGTATAGGGAGTGGAGTAGAGGGCTGAGGACGCAGCCTTATGGGGCACCAGTGTTGAGAATAATCGTGCCGGAGGTATTGCTGCCTATCCTCACTGATTGCGGTCTGTTTGTTAGAAAGTCAAGGATCCAGTTACAGAGGGAGGTGTTGAGTCCTAGGCCTCGGAGTTTGGTGACAAGCTTGCTTGGAATTATTGTATTGAAGGCAGAGCTGTAGTCAATAAACAATAGTCTAATGTATGTGTCTTTACTGTCCAGATGCTCCAGAGCTGAGTGAAGGGCCAGGGAGATGGCATCTGCTGTAGACCTGTTTCGCCGATAGGCGAATTGCAATGGGTCCAGGTTGTCTGATAGGCTAGAGTCGATGTGTGCCATGACCAACCTCTCAAAGCACTTCATGATGGTCGGTGTCAGAGCCGCTGGTCAGTAGTCATTGAGACATGTTACCTTGCTTTTCTTTGGTACCGGGATGATAGTGGTCTTTTTAAAACAAGAGGGAACCTGAGATTGAAGCAGGGAGAGGTTGAATATGTCCACAAATACTTCTGCCAGCTGATCAGCACAAGATCTGAGCATGCGGCCCGGGACACCATCTGGGCCAGGTGCTTTCCTCGTGTTCACTCTCCGGAAGACTGATCTTACATCCTCCACTGTCATCACAGGTTCAGCTGCGTTGGTGGCTGTCAGGGTGGATGGTGACAATCCACTTCCCTTTTGTTCAAAACGCGCATAGAATGAGTTAAGTTCATCAAGAAGGGATGCGCTGTTGTTAGCTAAGCAGCCCGACTTCTTCTTGTAGCCTGTTATGGCATGTTAAGCCCTGCCATAACTGGTGGCTGGTCAGGGACTCTACTTTGAGTTGGTATTGCCTCTTGGCATCCCTGATAGCTTTCCGAAGGTCATACCTCAATTTCTTGTACAGATCAGCATCATCAGATTTGTGTGCAGCAGTCCTCTCCTTCAGTAGGGAGTGGATCTCCTGGTTCATCCATGGTTTCCTGTTTGGGAACACCCGTATTGTCTTCTTAGGTACACAGTCCGCCACACACTTGCCGATAAAGTCTGTGATGGTGGTGGCATACTCATCAAGGCTGGCAGCTGAGTCTTTGAACATGGACCAGTCCACTGTCTCAAAGCAGTCACATAGGAGCTCATCTGCTTCCTCAGGCCAACACTGCACAACTCTCTGTACCGGATCCTCCCGTTTCAGTTTCTGTTTGTATGCAGGGAGAAGGAGCACGGCCTGGTGGTCTGACTTCCCAAAGTGAGGACGAGGGGTGGCTCGGAAGGCATCTTTGATGGGTGTATAGCAGTGGTCAAGGGTGTTGGCGCCCCTGGTGGAGCAGGAGATGTGCTGATAGTATATATTACTTATGAAAGAATTCAATAGGGTTGAAGGAAATTGTAAGATTCCGTGTTGACTTTTTTTTATTATAGTCGTTGGATGTTTTGCTATCTGATCCTTTGGTAAAGATTCTAATATCCATCCTACTGTTTGATGTTAAGCTAAATAGATTATAGATTTCTGGATTAGTTCCATTTCCCTTGAAGGTGAGAGTTATATTTGCTGCTTTTCATCCCTAGGTCACCATTTCTTTTATTGTTGAACACTTGTGTTTGGATACTGGAGTCTCTTTCCCTGCCTCACTGGCTTCTTTGTGTTTCCACAAGATTTATTAATTTTAGGGCAGGCACGGTAGTGTAGCGGTTAGCGTAATGCTGTTACAGCGCCCGCACCCCGGGTTCAATTCCGGCCGCTGTCTGTAAGGAGTTTGTACGTTCTCCCCGTGTCTGTGTGGGTTTCCTCCGGGTGCTCCGGTTTCCTCCCGCATTCCAAAGATGTTCAGGTTAGGAAGTTGTGGGCATGCTATGTTGGCGCCGGAAGCGTGGCAACACTTGCGGGCTGCCCCCAGAACACTCTACGCAGAAGATGCATCTCATTGTGTGTTTCAATATACATGTGGCTAATAAAGATATCTTATCTTATCTTGAATGCAGGTTCTTAAAGAAAGCAAGAGACTTCTATTATTCATTTTATAGAATGAAAGCCATCCCTAATTGTCCTTGAGGAAGTGGTATAGAGTCACAGTCTTGAATGTCTATAGTTCTTCTGTTGAACAGCAGTGCTGTTGGGTAGGTTGTTCCAGCATTTCCACCCAGCAGTAATGAAGGATCAGCGATGTATTTGCAAGCCAGGGTGGTGTGTGACTCGGAGGGGAAGCTGTAGGTGGTGGTGTTCCCATGCATGGCTCAGGAAGGCACCTTGGTCACCATGGATGAGTTGGGCTGAAGGGCCTTTCTCCATGCTATGTAACACTATGACTCTAATAATCTGCTGTGCTTGTCTGTCTTGGTGTTGTAGCTCGCAAGTTTTGAAGTTGCTCTCGGAGTATGTAGAGCATTTTACGGAGCCTTTTTATGGAGTCTTTTACAGTCTCAAGTTGCCCCAAAGTGCATTATTGCCAATAAAGTACTTTTGAAGTGTAGTCAGAGATATAACAAATGCGCAGCCAATATGAGCACAGCAAATCCCAGGGACAGCAAATTAATAATGAGCAGGGAGTCTTATGTTTCCATTGTTGCTGATTGAGAATAAACAAGAAACCAGGGATTTTCATTGAAGCTAATAGCAATGGCAATCTACTCATCTTCAAAACAGCGCCATGATTCTTTAATGTCCATCTGAAGAGCACATATGGCCTCAATTAAGTGTATCATTTAAAAAATGAGAGTGCTATTAGTTTATGCAGTATCTCTTTTCATTCTGTCTTGTAAGCATTATTGAAGCATGGCTTTTGATTCTTACTAATTTGATTTTATTATTTCTAATCTCCCAACTCACTTGATCTTTCCATTGATACTTGACTCCAGTTTATCTTTCTTTGATCCATCCTTTGTTCCCTCACAGTTGTGCCTTCTTACCCCGTAACTTTGGTCTCCACACTAGCCAGACCTCTCCCAATCGGAGTTTCTCTTGGTTGTGTCATCAGTGTTCAGCTGTTCAAAGTGATGTAAATCCCAGAGCTCTGTGCATGCACTATGGATGCTCAGATTTTGGGAGGCTGCTGTGTACAGAAAATTCACATATGGCACTTTTATGTTGTAAAAGGCTTGAAGTCATAGAGCTATATAGCATGGAAACAGGCCCTTCAGCCCAACCTGTCCATGCCGACCAAGATTCCCATTTAAGCTAGTTTCATTTGCCCGCGTTTGGCTCATATCCCTTTAAACCTTTTTCTATCCAAGTGCCTGTCCGAATGTCCTTTAAATATTGTCATTATATCTGCCTCAACCAATTCCACTGGATGCTTGTTCCATATATGGACCATCCTCTGGGTGAAAAAGTTGCCCCTCAGGTTCCTATTAAATCCTTCCCCTCTCACCTTAAGCGTATGCCGTCCAGTTCTTGATTCGTCAACCCTGAGAAAAAGACTGAATGCATTCACCCTATCTATGTCCCTCATGATATTTTCTACACTTCCGTATGATCACCCCTCAGTCCCCTACGCTCCAAGGAATAAAGTCCTAGCCTGCCCACCATATCATTCAGTCCCTCGAATCCCAGCAACATCCTCGTAAATCTTTTCTGCACTCTTTCCAGCTTACTGGCATCTTTCCTATAGCAGGGTGACCAAAACTGAACACAATACTTCAAGTGTGGCCTCACCAACACCCTGTACAACTGCAACGTAACATCCCAGCTTCTAAATTCAATGTCCAGTCTATGTTTAAGGTAGAAGATAAAATATCGGAAGTAAACACACTCATTTTTTTTTCTTATTCTGAAATAATTATTTGAACACAAGAACACAAGAAAGTAGGAGCAGGAGTAGGACTCGAGTCCCCTCAAGCCTGCCCTGCCATTCAATATGATCATGGCTGATCTATGTTGGCCTCAGCTCCTCTTCTGTGCCAGTTCCCCATAACCCTCAATTCCTCGATCTTTCAAATATTTATCTCCACCTTAAATACGCCTAATGATCCGGCTTCCACCACCCTCAGGGGACAGAGAATTCCAGAGATTCACTCCCCTCTGAGAGAAGAAATTCCTACGCACCTCAGTTTTAAATGACTGGCCCCTTATGAGGGACTTGAAGTCCAAAAACTCAAACTTGGTTTCCCAGGGTCTGATGGTTTGCTGTGCTCAGCGCATCACTGAAAGCAATCATACTCATGCAAAGAATATTCGATTATACTCGATTATACTCCTGCAAAGAATGTTGGAAATAATCAGCAAGACAGGCAGCATCTGTGGAGAGAGAAAGAGAGTTAATGTTTCAGATCAATTATCTTTTATGTGTTTAAATTTGCAGAGAGTAGAGGGTATGGAAAAAAAAATCAGAGGCCATGCAGAGGGCATGGAAACAGGCCCTTTGGCCCATCTGGTCCATGCCGACCAAGATTCCCATCTGAGCTAGTCCCATTTGCCCGCGTTTGGCCCATATCTGTGATAAATTGCAGGTCAAAGTTGTGCAGGTGACATATTGTTTTTACAGCCACAGTAAATGGATGAATGAAGGCAGTTAAAGACAGGAAAACGAGTGAAAGAACATACAGGAACCATGAGATGCAAAACATGACATTTGCTGGAAATGTTAACCTAAAAAGACTGCGAGAAATACTGTAATGCAGCAATATTATTGGGGTATTTTAAAGAGCGACTGGTTTATAAAGATCTGTTTTTATTAATTTGACTTTGATTGCAGTGGATAAAGCTGCAAACAATGCAAGTTGTAAAAGAGAGACAATTTGTTGGACATCCTCAGGATCCCTGCGTTGAAGCACACGTGCCAAAATCCGAGGTTTTTGTCAGCAGAGTGTCTACGACTGCAGATGGTTTCACTGACATTACAACATTAATTACCGTCCACCTTCAGAGGCCGTGAATCCTTTCCTGTTCCCCAACCCCCCCATTTGCACATACCAGACCGAGACTGATGGAATTTCAGAATCCAAGGGAGTCAGAGCAAGAGGTTAGTGAGGGAGAATGCAGTTAATGTAGAAATTCAGCTGTGATCGAGTTCAATGGAGGAGAAGGCTTAATGGCTTACTCCATCTCCTGTCCCTTGTGCTCTGTGTTCTTATAATGGGAGAGAGCTTAGGGAATGGCACGCTGCCAGATGTAAAGATAATAACTAGAAACCAAACACTACTGTAACCAATTATTCACAGGCAGTCTTGACTTCGTATGCAGCATACGACATAACTCATTTGCGATTCAATTGGACCTGGAGGATCATAAGAAGCAGGGTTAGTTAATTTTACAGTAAAAGACATACTCACTTAGCTGAGTGATGAGGCCTTCGAGTGTTTGACTAAGTGAATCATTGAACTAATGGCTGGTCTTGCAATAACCAAATTTCTATTCTTAGACAACAGTGTTAGCAGTAAATTCACAATGAATATTTGCATTACATGCACAGTTTTTCTTAAAAATGTGAAAGTTGTACAGTATATGAGGGAAAATGGGTTGAGGTTCATGGTTCGGAATTGAATAAATCAAGGTGATTTCTTGGATTGAGGAGATGGGAATAAGTTACATTTACATAGCTCCTCTCACAGCCAATATTTGAAATGTGGTAATTGGTTTTATGCAGAAAACGAGTATCGATCATGGTCGAAAACAGCAGAGGGTTATTGACCAGTCTGCTCAATGAAGAATAAATTGTTGAGAGGGTATCGGGGGAACTCCAAACTGTTTCTCAACTAATCACAAAGGACTTATTACATTGAACAGGACACTGGGGCCTTGGTATCATGTTTCTTGAAGGGCAGTACTATCAGCAGTGCAACACTCTCATGGTACTGTATAAACCCTCAAATTAGTGACTCTGGCACAAGAACTCTGAGCCAAGTTAAAATAAGCAACCTTCTAATCTTCCAAATCCCATACAAACATAGCAGGCTTTTCAACAAAGCATTCTGACTTCAGTGATTAATGTTATTAAAGTAATGTCATGTACAATAATACAAGATTATCCACTTCAGAGAAATTTAATACAATCTCGAGGATGTAGAACTAACCAAAATCATATTTACTAATTTGTGCATTTTTCTTTTCATTTGAAGAAATATAAGCATAGCATTGAATTAAATTGTAAATAACTTCTCAAAGATAATCTGGCAATCATCCCTCACGGTAAGTAGATTATGTTTTGTCTTTGGTCTTTTGAAAAATCATCCTTTTTTTATTGGATGCCAACCATAGAAAGAACAGATGAATACAGGACTACAAGAACATAGAAGCAGGAGTAGGCCATTCAGTCTTTCAAGCCTGCCCTGCTCCTATTTTCCTGTATTTTTCTTGTATTTTCATCTATTTTCACAGTATCATCATGGCTGATCTATGCTGGCCTCAGCTCTTCTTCTGTGCTAGTTCCCCATAACCCTCAATTCCTTGATCTTTCAAGTATTTATCTACCTCCACCATAAATATATCTAATGGTCTGGCCTCCATCACCCTCGGGGCAAAGAATTCCAGAGATTCAACATCCTCTTGAGAGAAGAGAAGGAAAAACCTTTCCGTCTCTTGAAATGGTTTTCCTAGTCCACCTCACCTTTGGTCAAAATTGCTGATGAAAAGTTGAGCAAGTGTGATGTTTTGTTTGCACTGAGATCTAATTATCAACTCAAAGAGCAAATTTTTTGCCTGTTATTTTTGAAGGGCAATCACTGTGATAAGTTAGCCTAGCACACCACGTCAAGTTCACTAATGGCAAATGCGATGAATTCTTCAGCAGTGTTGACTGAGAGAGGAATGTTGGCCAAGGTAGAGAAAGAAATCTTGGCTCCTTCTCCAAGAATGACCACACAGGAGGGGTATGGGGACAGAGTGGAATTTGGAGGATTTGCCATATTGAATGATGGATCAGGCTTGAAAGGCCAGATGGTGGATTCTTGTGCCTACTTTCTATGCTTCAGTAAGTTAACCCTGAAGAACAGGGGCATGATCTTAATGCTGGAGAACGGTGATAAAAAGAACACGTAGATGATTTCTTCGAGCTTTTCTGTCAGAAGGCCGTGGGGCAATTTTGTTGAAGTTGCAAATAAACACAGAATATGGTGCAGATACTCAACAGGCCAGGCAGCATCTGTAGAGAAAGAGACAGATTTAAACTTTCAGTTAACAATGACTTTTCCATCAAAACTTTTTGGTCGTTAAAATTACATTTGCCTGTGGGGAGAATAAAATGGGATTAATGTAGGATTAATGTGAAGGTTTGTTAAGGTTGGGAAATATTTTGGAGGGGTGGGTACAGTGGGAGTCGTGGCCAAGATGTCCAAACCACTGGAGGCATTGGCTTCTGCCCAAGGTCTCCCCTGGGATATGTGCATGCAGATCCTCCTTAACCTACAGGCTTTAACGTACATGGGATTGCGGCTGGGAAGTGGGAGTTTTTTCTATGTTCAGGAGTATGATAGTTCTAGATAGGGAGAACACAGCGAAACTGGACACATTAGACGGGGGGGGGGTGTGGAGATAATGTACAGAAATGTTTTATTTTGCACAGAGCATGGTTATCACTGAAAGAATGATGGAAACAGAATCAAAAGAAAGAAATTAGGTCGGCATTGGAAACAAAATAGTTTGTGGAGAAAGAGGGCATTTATCTACAGTGGCCCAGTATCTACAGAGAACCAATAAGCAGTTGACAGGTGAATGTCCTCTTCTGCTGTACATGGGTGGGAGAAACAGTATGGTTTAGATTAATGAAGTCTTGACAATAAAAATGTGATATATGCTGTGTGTTTGCAATGGTGGTGTGTTGCAAACAGATGTAGTTTCTCCTGATACTCTGTGTGTGTTCTTTGCATGGAAAACAGCTTTCAATGGTAAACAACTGCAGGCACTTTGCAAACTCCTGTTTGCACTCTCTCTTACATGGTAAACAGCTGTTGATGGCTGGAACCTCTTGTTCCTCAGTCCGCTATTTCGTAAACAGCTGGAGGCAGTTCATGAGCTTCTGTTGCAGATGCTTCTTTGGGGAAACAGTTAGAAAAAACATTCATTTGCTGCTGTAGTGTGCTTGTTATATTGGGAGTGTCGAGTAGATCACAATTGCTGGACCCTGCTGTCATTTTGACAGGATTTGAATACATTAATACGAACAGGGTAATCCCAGAGGTATTGCATTGGGAGTGCTAGAGAGATGCGCAACTTTCTGTTTACAACACACATCCTCAACACATACCAGAGAGATTATTTTCTCTATTATTTTGAGCAACAACAGCTTCCATTTATATAGCACCTTTAACGATACAAAAAACCTGTCAAGACATTTCACAGGAGTGTTATCAAATAAGGAACAATGCCTAGCTGTCGAGGGAGATACTAATGCAGATGACCCAAGACCTGGCCTTGACGAGACAGTGGCACAACGAGTAGATCTGCTACCTCACAGCGCCAGAAACCTGGGTTCGATCCTGACCTCAGGTGCTGTCTGTGTGGAGTTGCATGTTCTCCCTGTGACTGTATAGATTTCCTCCGGGTGCTCCATTTTTCTCTTACATCCCAAACGACATGTATGATGGTAGGTTCACTGGCCACTGTAAGTTGCCCCAAGTGTGTTGGCGATTTGTAAAATCTAAGGGGAAGATGATGTGAATGTGGGAGAGTAAAAAACATGGGTGGAATAATAAAGGAAATATGTCTGCCGAGGTTTAGAGAGGGAATTGCAGAGTCTGGGATTTGGCAGCTGAAGGTAGAGCTGAGAGTGGAATAGTTAAACTCATGGACCATCGAAAGGAACACAGGAAGTCAGAGGGTGAGAGAGGGGCAAGGCAGTCAAGGGTTTGAATAGAAGGATAATGAGTTTCAAATCAAGGCAAATAAGATAAGATATCTTTATCAGTCACATGTACATCGAAACACAGTGAGATGCATCTTTTGCGTCGAGCGTTCTGGGGGCAGCCCGCAAGTGTCGCCACGCTTCCGGTGCCAACATAGCGTGCCCACAACTTCCTAATCCGTACGTCTTTGGAACATGGGAGGAAACTGGAGCACCCGGAGGAAACCCACGCAGACACAGGGAGAACGTACAAACTCCTTACAGACAGCGGCCGCAATTGAACCCAGGTCGCTGGCGCTGTAATAGCGTTACACTAACCGCTACACTACCGTGCCTGTAACCTGCGGTGCAGTAGGAATAGAGTTTTGGAATGCTTCAGGTTTGAAGAGAGTAAACAAGATCATTGGAGTCTTGGAATTAGCAGAAGCCTGGATGAGGGTTGTAGCAGCTGATGAGGTAAGGCTGGGGCAGAATTGGGCGATGAAGGATGTGGAAATAATTAGTGCTGGCATGAATGTGTGGCCTGAAATTTAATTTGGCCTCAGATACGACTTAAAGATTGTGAACAGCCTGGATCACTTTCAGACAGTTGCCAGGGAGAACGGTGGAAGTCGACACTGGGGGAATGGAATTTGTCGAGCGAACGATTATCGAAAATGCTCCCTCAATTGCCCTTTAGGTTAGTTGGTTTGCATGCAGCTGCACACATTCATGTAGGTGCTCAGGCAAGGAAGCTGTAACTTAAAGAAAAGACTTGATGAAGCCCTGTAATTTCTGGCAAAATACCATCAAAAAAGAAAAAACTTAAGGCGGATGGATGATGCCAAGTAGGCCAGAAAGTTTGATGGACAGCAACTTGCAGTGGCCCAGAAGCATCTAATTACCTGCTTGGAGAGTTCACACATGATTTAGGTGTTGTCTAATCAAAACAATGCCCATTTGCTTTTCACAATGACAGCAGGGAATAGAATGCAAGTTCCTGTGTATTCATGGGAATATATGTCTGTGTGCTTTGTGTTTATGTGTATGTCATTATATAATACTTCTGTGTCTGCGTACAGGTGTATGTGTGTAAAGTGTGTGTGTGTGTGTGTGTGTGTGTGTGTGTGTGTGTGTGTGTGTGTGTGTGTGTGTGTGTGTGTGTGTGTGTTTGTGTGTGTGTATATCTCCATGTATGCATGTGAATGTGAGTGTATGTCTTTCCAACAAGGTGCATCCACACCTTGTTGGAAAGTAACATTATACACTCTGGAATGATTAAGGGAAGAGGTAGCTTTATGGTGTGATAAGAACTAGGAGCAGGCCATTCAACAAGATCATGTCTGGTTTTCTACATCATCGCCAATTTCCTGTCTACCCCCAGGTCCCCTTGAGCCTTTGACTCTCTGGAAATCTATCAATCTGCACTTGTATTGAAGTTATTGACCTCAACTCCACAGCCCTCAGGGTAGAGTTCCAAAGATTCACCACCCTCTGGATGAAGACGTTTCTTTGCAATTCAGCCCTGAATAGCCCACCCTTCTTTTGAGATTTTGACCCTTAGGTCTCAGAAAGCATCCTTCCCATTTCTCTCCTGTTGAGCTATCTCAGAATTTTATACATTTCAAAGAGGTCTCTGTGTACTAATTTGATTTGTGCACATCGTCAACCCTGTTTGCTGCCTGCATCTGTTTTGCTTCAATACATCATTCCTAACTTCCAATTCCAGCTTTGGTTCTCACCCTTCTGTCAGGCTCCCATTTTTCCTGCCAAGTTGAGTTCAAACCCTCTCTAAAAAGCAGCAGAAAAGCCCCATCAAATCCCAGGGAGAGTCATTGCCACAGAGCATTGAGGGAGTGACACAATGGCCCAGGTAGTCATGCTGCTTCCTCACAGCTTCAGCGACCTGGGTTCGATCCTGATCCTGGGAGCTGTCTGTGCGGATTTTGCATGTTTTCTCTGTGACCATGTGGCCTTTTTTCCCCCAAATTCAAATTCAAGATTATTATCATAGGCATACATACCCAGGGTATAAATGCCATAAGAATTAGCTTTCTGCAGCAGCAGCACAGTACATTATAAAGATGGCAAACATAAATGACATAAACTTGAATTAACATAAATTAAACCTAATTTCTGTTTTCCAGTAGGTGGTCCAGTCTCCTTCCACATCCCAAAAAATTGCTGGTCGGTGGATTCAAATTGGCCACTGTAAAGTGCCTCTTGTGCTTAGGTGGGTGGTAGGATACAGATCAATACATCATAGATACAGGCCCTTCAGCCCAACAAGTCCATGCCCACGATGGTGCCCAACCAGCGAGTCCCAATTTTGGCCCATATCCCTCCAAGCCCCGCCCCTCCATGTACCTATCCAAGTGCTTCTTAAATGATACTGTTGTACCTGCCTCACCCACTTCCTCTGGCAGCTCGTTCCATATACTCACCACCCTCGTACAAAAGTTGCCCCTCAGGTCCCTTTTAAATCTTTCCCCCCTCGCCCTAAATCTATGCCCCCTAGTTTTGGACTCCCCTACCCTGGGGAAACAACTGTTACCGTCCACCTTTTCTATGCCTCTCATAATTTTAAACATTTCTGTAAGGTCGCCCCTCATTCTCCTGCATTCCAAGGAGTAAAGACCTCTCCGCGCCAACCTCTCCCTATAACTTGTGAATCGGGGGAGAGTTGTTGGGGATGTAGACAGAATGGATCACGGGGAAAATCAGTGGAGGAACGAGATTGCCCTGTGAACTGGCATAGACTTGATGGGCTGAATGACCCCCTCCTATGTTGTATAGAAGTATTACTTGCAGTGTAGTGCGTTGCAGTTTGATTTGTCATCCTGGTGTGACTGGAAGGTGTGTATCATACCTGTGTAACTTGTACCAATGCTTGATAATCCTTGAAGTTTCCTTTGAATAATCAGACTGCTGAATAGGAATGAATTATTAATCTGGAGAGGATGCATTCTGGTGCGAGGTATCCAATGATTGAGGGAGCGTGGAGCAGGAGAAAGGTAATCTTAGAGGTTTAAAGGTTGCAATTACGCCACAGAATCCAGCAAATCCTTGTGGCCGAGAAGAGATTCAGAATGCGGTGAACAGCTTCTGTTTTCTCAAGATAGGAATGTCCCTCTGGAGCAGTGGCTCGAGAGATAGTGGGAGGGAAGGAACGTTGCAAATTGACTGTCAGCGTGGAACACAACTACGTATAAAATCCCATTAAACTGGACAAAGCTAGCCGGCAGCAATTGGGATGAGAAAAGCTGAGATTGGGCAAAGCTGGCGAGAATTGATCTGTTTGAATTTTGAGTCATTTCATTCATCTATTTTCTTTTATTAACACCACATAATCCTTCTGTAGTCATGATACCAGCTGGTAAAATGCAAGCGATGTTGCAGATCATTTTTTTAAAAAAGCCACAAGGCATTTAAACACACCAATTAAAAGGATCTGTTAAGGTAGGAGCCCTGAAGTATTTCACCTGTGCTGAAATTGATGGGAAATTCCTTCAGTGAACATATTAAATTTATGAACTGTGTTCACTTGCACTCAGTATTCTCCTGGAGCTATTAATTGTCCTGCCACTTTACCGAGTCTCAGATAGATACAGGCGCCACAGAACCAATCTGTCAACAAGAATGCTGACATGCCATGCTCATATTCGACCTTGAAAAGCAGGACAAATAGGCGTGGGGAACAAGACCAATAGAAGTTTGAGATACAGCGTTTTGCTGAAACTCCAGTGGAATTGATAAATGGTTAATAACTAAAACAGCAGAGGGATCTGAGTAAGTTGGCTGTTAGCACGCAGTAATGAGTTTCTCATCAGAACATAATTTGTTGGCAATCAGGGAGCCCCTCTGTAACCCCATGTGAAAAATTCCCTTCTTGTGCTTTAATTCACATCGTGCCTCCAGCCCTTGCAATTGCTGGGCAGGCTGTTAATCACTTTGCTGAATCTCTACACCTGTTCTCAACTTCCCCAGAGCCAGCAGACACCAATGACTGCATCAGGTCATCTGTTGAAGATGCGAACGGTCACCTTGTTGTCCCTTCTCAGCCATTCAGAGGTCATCATTAATGTAATGTATCTGTTCTAATATTTGATGATATTAATATTTTTTTACGGCTTCAAAAAATCTCACAGTGAGAATTTGGAACCTCTGATGCTCTTAGGAAGTCAGCGTCCTGGGATATCTCAGTTCTCCAAAGTAGTAGGGTGGTTTTGGTAATGTGGGTGAAGAGAGTGCACATTCTCCCTGTGTCTCCTCCAGGTGCTCAGGTTTCCTCGCACGTCCCAAAGACGTGCATGTTGGTAGGTTAATTGGCCACTGTAACTTGTCCCTAGTGTGTAGGTGAGGGGTGGAATCTGAGGGGAGTTTATGAGAATTAGGATTAGTGTAAATTGATGATTGATGCGGACTCAGTGTGATGAAGGGCCTGCTTCTATGCTGTATGATTCTGTAACTCGAATTTCAATAAGATATCTTTACTCCTCAATTTACACCCTCTTGTAACAAATGTCAAACTTCCATTGTTGACTGAATCACTTGCTTCACTTGCACGTTGGCTTTCAGTCCCTTTGAAGATCAACCTTTGAAACAATATCCTGCTTTTGTCTTCTGTCCACCAAAGTAATTGATTCGCTTTAAACGGCAAAGCTGCATTTTCATGTAATTTAAAAGAAGAATTAATTGCACTGCAGATTTCATAGGGAAACAACTTGACGATTGCAGATTGACACAAAGTGAGCACATCCCTACCTCCCAATCATTCGGCTCCATCCCTGACCTCTATTTTGTGAAATGGAGATTTTCCCCTTCAACAATTAAAGACCAAGTAATCAAGAGAAGGTGAAGAGCTGAAAGAAGGATGTAAAATTGAAGGAGTATGAAAGAAAGCGAATGAAAAGTAGATTTAAAGCTCCCTTTTTCAAAAAAGTCCAAGTAAATGCTGGTGGAAACTGTTAAGCAAAGAACCAATTAACCAGTAGAAAAGAACAAAATCTGATTGGAATATTAATCCATACTGTGTTGGGTAAGTTTACCAATTGATTTGGCTAGAAAAATGGTGGCCATTATCTGGATTCCAGTTGTCTTAAAACTGCAGCAAATAGAGTTACTGAACAGTTCTAGTGTGATCATATAACTACAATTCCATTATTGACCTTTCATTTGATTGCATGTGTAGGTTGGCACAAACCAGCAGCTTCCATTGTTAATTAAGCCACTCCATACTGAAGTGCATGATCTTCTATGTCTTTGGAAGGTGCTGGTAGATGAAGCCTTCTGAAAGGTCAGGGCTGGTGAAGCAGCCCATGTTCAAAGATCTGAGCAGGTCAAGGATTTCAGTTTGGTCTGTTGTCTTCCGTTCTCCGGTCTGATTTATGTTGATTGAGATTTCACCCACTGCTAGTGACAATGAGTTTATTTTCACAATCCACCATGTGCGTGATGCAATCATGTCCCTGTGTACATCCAATTATTGACTTGCTAAATGAGCAATTGGCAACAGTCTGCATGTTTTGAGTGCCCAGGAAGGCAACTGGTGGCTTCATTGATGCACACTAATGAGGTTTATGTGCAAGGATTCTGCCAGTAACTGTTAGCCTGACCTCTGATCAAGAATCTAATCAGAGTAGCATTCCTACCTTTGTTTACCAAGAATTTATGAGCCAGCTCCTGGTGAGTTTGGCAAATACTGTTGTTTTGATACAGCCCCAGCAATCCCACTGGAAAATCTCAAAATTCGAAAACCGATCCATTTCTCCAAAACCTCTATTTTGCACCATTCAGTTGCAATGACATCAGGTGATAAAAATATCTGCGGTTGTGACATTGACTGTGGGTGTTGGCTGAAGAGTTCATAGTCCTTCCAGTATTTTCAAATCCAAGCTTTAGTCCTTTTGTGAGTAGTAGAGTTGGTGTTTGTTGGATCTTGCCAGTAAACCCAATGAAATTAGAAACTCAGAGAGTCCATCTGCCAATGAGTTAAACTGACACTGCTTTGAGACAAGCCTGTTCCATGTGAAACAATGACTAAGAGTTATTTTCCCTCATGTTGAGAGTTTGTTAGCAGGGAAGGGCCAGAGCTGGTGAAGCAAACAGACAGGACTATGTTCAAAAATCTGACTAATTTTCCAGCATTTGCAATCTGCCTCAGCCAGATGAGGGTCTGAAAGTAAAGCGGAGATGTTCTAATCCTACCGGGTCTTCATCTCTTCAGTCTTGGTCTCTGAGTGAGTGAATAACAGAGCAAAGCTGACTGGCAGCATAAACACCACTTGGCTGGAAGTTTATGGGAGCTGAAAAGTGATGACTATATTATATTTTACACTTCGGTCAAAGTCAAGTTTATTGTCATCTGCACAAGTCCATGTATGCACGGGTGCAATAAAAAGCTTACTGGCAGGCACATAGCATCATATAAGCAGCGTTCACAAGAAAAACATAAATTAAACATAAATGATACACAATTTTTACAAGAAAGAACACAATTAGAACAAAAAAAGTCCATCGTAGTGCAAACTGGTCATAGTGTTGGTGCACTGAGATAGTGATTAGGGTTGTGCAGGTTGGTTCAAGAACCAAATGGTTGAAGGGAAGTAGCTGTTCCTGAACCTGGTGGTGTGGGGACTTCAGGCTTCTGTACCTCCTGCCCGACGGTAGCTGCGAGACAGAAGGACGTCATTCAGTTGATGCTGACCCTCCCATTGGTCCCATGCCTCTATAAATTGCCAACTAACCAGCCTGGGATTTGTCTGGTAACCCACTGCAAAGTGTAGGCAAGGCAGCAGGTGAACAGCCAGCCCATTGGCTCTTCACCGGTGAGGCTGATCAGCAGTGATTGGACAAGTTTCCTGACACACAGAGAGGAGAGGGCAAGTCTGTGAAGCTAATGGCGTGGCCGTAAAACGTGTCCGTTTCCAATTTGTGGAACGTCCCTTCCTCACCATGTGTTCCTGGGTAAATAATGGCACTTGTCGATCACTCGCCATTCTTTTCTTACAGCCCACAGTAAAAGCAAATTTGAAAAAAAGGACCCACTGCCCTGCCCCCCCCCCCCCCGCCGTTGATCTGCCCAGCTGAAATCGCTACAAAGGCATGAAAAATTAAGTTAATTTCCGTTTGAGATTTCATTGCACACACAAAGCTCATTTATAATCAGCTGGTATGTTGCAAATGCTGCAAGCTCTTTTGTCCAATAACCAACCTTCACTGCCATTCAGTATATTAACTCTTCCAACCGTGAACACTTCACAGTCAGTGCTTAGTGTGGAAGAAATAGCTTGCCTCCAAGCAACTTTGTTGCTTCAGCATTGTTGGACTCTGTCGTTCAACACCTATCTTTGCTCAGTGGGATAACACTGATGCCAATTCATTGATATTGAGGAGGATACCAGAATTAAAGACCTTAACATTACCTAGACAACTGGAAAATATACGTCAGGCTGCTGTTTATTGACTGCGGCTTGGTGTTCAACACCATCATTCCCTCAGTACTAATCACCAGCCTTCAAAACCTGGGCCTCTGTACCTCCCTCTGCAACTGGATCCTCGGCTTTCTTATCTATTTGTTTATTTTCGTAATTATAGTAATTTTATAACTTTGCACTGTACTGTTGCTGCAAAACAACACATTTCACGTCATATAAGTCAGTGATAATAAAATTGATTCTGATTATTACTTAAAGGTACATACCTGCTAATTGTGTTGATGGTTTGTTGTCCAAATGCAAGATGTTATTTAATTTGTTTATCTTCTTTAACTTCAGCTGTTACGTAAATCTCTTGGAGATTATAATTTTATGCAGGACTGTGCATTTTTAAAATGTGTTTGTTGTTCTATTTGGGAAGTGAATTGTATATTTTATCATTCCAGTACATGAAAGGTCAAGCATACAGTGTTGCCTCTCACGTGGTGCCTGGTTTAATGATCACAGGGGCCTTTATCACCCAGAAACTTACCTCTCATCTCCGATAAGCAGCAGATGTTAGGCCAAACACCTGCAGAGGGAGAGGATAGCATCAGGGCACTCAATGAGTTGGCTTCCTTCCTTCATTTATCTCTGTGCTGAAACTGTTCCATGAAGATAAAATTTTACAAATGTCAATGAGAAAGCAAACCCAAAGGGCCACTGTTCTCACAGGCACTGTGAATATTGCAGTCCGGTTTTATCCATGTTGAAAAGCGCATGTTGTTGAGATCGTCGAGACAGGACCTGTCGCCGAGAGGCACATTAGGTGGGATGTCTCTTCACAGAGTAGCAGAGGCAATTCTATCAGTAAATTGTTTAAATATGCACAGACAAGAACTTGTTTATCATTCTAATACTTGTGATTGGTCAGAGTTTTGGGCAGTGTATGAATCTTGCTTTTAGAATCCCTCGGCCCAACTGGTCCATGCCGACCAAGATTCCCATTTAAGCTAGTCCCATTTGGCCCATATTCCTCTAAACCTTTCCGATCCATGTACCTGACTGAGAACCTTTCAAATGTTAATGTATCTGCCTCAACCACTTACACATACTGACCACCCCCGGGTGAAAAAGTTGCCCCTCAAGTTCCTGTTAAATCTCTCCCCTCTCACCTTTACCCTATGCCCTCTAGTTCTTGATTCCCCAGCCCTGGGAAAAATTGACCCTATCTATGCCCATCATGATTTTATACATCTCTATAAGATCACCCCTCAATCTCCAACGCTCCAGTGACAACAGTCCCAACCTCTCTCCATAACTCAGTCCCTCGAGTCCCAGCAACATCCTCATAAATCTCCTCAGCTTAATGACATATTTCCTATTTGCATGTATTGTCTGAAGGCTTGATTTGTCCTGGACCCATACCAGGCCTTTAAATAGTTTTCCCCACTGAAGTCAGTTCTTCCATTCAGAACATAAGACATTGGAGCCATTCTATCCCTTTTGTCTGCTACGCCAGTCATTAAGATCTTGGTTGATCTTCTAACTCAGCACTATTTTCCTGCACTGTCCCCAAGTTCTTTGATTCCTCTGATCTCCAAAAAAAAGTATCAATTTCAGTTTTGAATTAAATCAACGACTGAACCTATATGGCCCCATGGCTCGTCATTTAAGGACTAGAAGGCCTGTCCCTATTTTTACACTGCGATGCCTAATTCTAGACTCATCTGCCACAGGAAACGTCCTCCCCATATCTAGTCTGTCAAGCCCAATAGGCTTTTGTGCATCTCAATGAGATTGGAATATGAAAGAACAGAAAATATTTTCTGGAAGAACTTTCGGGCATGAGAATTCGGAGTAAGAATCAGCCCCTTGAGTCTGATCCCCTATTCAGTAAGATCATGATGGTCTGATCTTGGACTCAACTCCATTTTCCTGCCTGTTCCTTCTTACCCTTGTGCTACAAAAACCTCAGCGGCTTGAATGGGTCCATTGATTCAGCTGCCTCAGCTCTCTGGAGAACTCCAGCTTAACCCTCTGAGAGAAGAAATTACGAATCATCTGTGTCTTAAAAGGGTAACTTCTTGTTCTGAAACTATTCCCCATTGTTCTAGGCTCCCCCATGAAGAGAAATATCCTCTGAGCATACACCTTCTCAGGTCAGAACGTACTATGTTTCAATGGAATCACCTCTTATTCTTCTAAACTCCCAAGAGTACAGGCCCAATCCACTCAAGTTAAGGCAACCCCACTTTCCCAGAGGCAACCTTCTCTGCACTCTCACCAATGTAATCAGGAGACCAAAATCGTGCTGGGTGCTCCAGGTGTGGCCTCACATTTATATAAAGTTCTGGTGTGACCTAACTGGAGCATTGTGGCAGATACCTTAAACTGGATTTATATGCCTTGGAATGGTAAAGTGCACATTATCCAGAATAACAAGAGGATGGAAAGTTTTAAGTTCTGAGAAGAGGTTGCATAGATTGCATTCTCTTAAATACAGAGATTAAGGAGTGGTTGAATACGTATATTTTGGACGATTAAAGGAAATGAAAGGGTTAACCAGGGAGATACGGAGTGGGTGGGGTTGTAGATTAAAGGCAATGGAACAACATTTTAGGAGTTCATTGACTTGGAGTATTGTGTGAAATTCTGGTCGCCCCATTAAGGTAAGAATGTGGAGGCTTTGGAAAGGGTGCAGGAGGGGTTTACCAGGATGCTGCCTGGATGAGAGGGTATTAGCTGCAAGGAGAGGTTGGACAAACTTGGGTTGTTTTCTCTGCAATGGCAGGGGCTGAGGGGAGACCTGATGGAAATTTGTAAAGTTATGAGAAGCATAGATAGGGTAAGATTAAGATATCTCTATTAGTCATAGGTACATCGAAACACACAGTGAAATGTATCTTTTGCATAGAGTGTTCTGGGGGCAGCCCTAAGGGTCGCCACACTTCCGGCGCCAACATAGCATACCCACAACTTCCTAACCCGTACGCCTTTGGAATGTGGGAGGAAACCGGAGCACCCGGAGGAAACCCACGCAGACATGGGGAGAACGTACAAACTCCTTACAGACAGTGGCCGGAATTGAACCTGGGTTGCTGGCTCTGTAAAGTGTTACGCTAACTGCTGCACTACTGTGCTCTTTTTCCCAGGGTCGAAATGTCTAATACTGGAGGGCAGACATTTAAGGTGAGAGGAGGAAAGTTTAAAGGAGATGTGTGGGGCAGGATTTTTACACAGAGAGTGGTGGGTGCCTGGAATGTGCTGCCAGGGGTGGTAGTGGATGCAGATACGGTCGTGGTATTTAAGAGACTGTGAGATAATCACGTGAATATGCAGGGAATGGAAGGATATGGATCACGTGCAGGCAGAAAAGATTTAGTTTAATTCAGCATTGTGTCTGGTGCAGACATCTTGGCCGACAGGTTTGTTCTGTGCTGTACTGTTTTATGTTCTTTGTGTGTCACCACAATACACCTTCAGCACTTAAAACAAAGCACTATATGAGAGATTTCAGAACAAAAGGCCTTCACCGCTGGTTCCAATATACAGGTGATGTCAGGAAGCATGCTTTCTTTCAAAGGGCAGTGGAATCTGCAACTCCCCGACGGGAAGCAGTCACAATTGAGGCTCAGTTGATAATTTCAACACTCAAACTTTTAGATGTTATTTTGGACAAGGATGGTAACGTTGAAGTCATGGACCAAGGTGGGTAATGGAATTGAAATACAGATCATCTCTGAACTGTCTGAATACGATGAGATGGACTCTGACCTCATGATTTACCTTGTTGTGACCTTGTACCCTATTGCACTGCACTTTCTCTGTAGCTGTGACACTTTACTCTGTACTGTTATTGTTTTTACCTGTACTACCTCAAAGCACTCTGTACTAACTCACTGTGTAATGAATTGACCTGTACGATCGGTATGCAAGACAAGTTTTTCACTGTACCTCGGTACAAGTGACAATAATAAACCAATACCAATACCAATGGCAGAACAAGCCCAGATTACTGAATGATCCCCTCTTGTTACCACAATCCCACGTTTTGGAATGTTGGTTGATTTTTCTTTTAGTTTTAACCAATAAAAACTGAAAATTCACACCAGAAACATAATTGGAAAACTCAATTTAATTTGCTAACAATAAATAGCAGCTGTGTGGGACTTGCATTTTGCTCTCAGAATGCTGATGGTGGCTTTCAAAACGTGCACTCAGACAGGCCCAGTGTACTAGTCAGTGACGACCCTGTGGTAAAAAATTAAGAAGTGCTTCAGAAAGGGGTGACTGAATGCATGGGAGGAAATGAAGGTTTTGTGTAGCTGTTCAATCTGACAGATTTTATTCCAAAAGCTGTGTAGCCGCGCTAAAGTTTTGTGAAAGGTCTCCAGGAATCAACTGAGCAGGTAACAGAATGAAAACCAACAAGACATTGTGACAGATGGGATCACTTTCAAAGTTGAAAGAGTTTCCTGGCAGATTGCTAAAAAGGAATTCTTTATCTCCTGCGCATGGATGAATGAAGGACCAGTGTAAATGGAGAAATCTACTCCTTCTTGATAGAAGCAGTGTTAAGTCAAAGTGGAGTTTATTGTCATCTGCACAAGTATGCACAAGTCATATGCACAAGTAGGGCAGGCACAGTAGTGTAGTGGTTATCATAGCGCTATTACAGTGCCAGCGACCTGGGTTCAATTCCCGTTGCTTCCTGTAAGGAGTTTGTACGTTCTCCCCGTGTCTGTGTGGGTTTCCTCCGGGTGCTCCGGTTTCTTCCCACATTCCAAAGACATACAGTTTAGGAAATTGTGGGCATGCTATGCTGGTGCCGGAAGCGTGGCAACACTTGTGGGCTGCCCCCAGAACACTCTACGCAAAAGATGCATTTCACTGTATGTTTCGATGTACATGCAACTAATAAAGATATCATACACGTATGCACAGGTACAATGAAAAACTTACTTGCATCAGCATCACAGGCACATAGCATCAGATAAGCACCATTCACAAGAAAAACATAAAGTAAACATAAATTATATCCAACCTTTACAAGAAAGAACACAATTAGAACAAAAAAAAACGAAGTCCATTTTTGTGCAAAGTGATCAAAGTGGTCATAGCATTGCTGAACTGTGGTGATTAGGGTTGTGCCGGTTGGTTCAAGAACTGAACGGTTGAAGGGAAGTAGCTGTTCCTGAACCTGGTGGTGTGGGACTTCAGGCTTCTGTACCTCCTGCCCGATGGTAGCTACGAGAAGATGGCATGGCCCAGATGGTGGGGATCTGACGATAGATGTTGCCTTTTTAAGGCAGCGCCTCATGTAGATACTACCCATAGTGGGGAGGGATATGCCTTTAACACCAAGACTAACAGGTGGCAAGGATCCTGCATGTGAATTCCGCCAGAATTAGATTACAAATCAGAGAATAGAATCACCATGTAAATTGCAGAATCAGTGCATTGACAAAATACATGATTTTGACTAATAGAGATTCAAAGGGACCAATAGTTGATGCATCTTGTTGACCGCAGTTTTTCTTTACCAATGAAAATGTGTTTTTGCCAAGTGCCAATACCCAAAATGAACCAAAAATTTACAAAGTGGCCACAATATGAATTTTAATTAATCTCACAAGTGCTGTCAAGACACGTAAGGTACAAATTTCAACTCCCTTCCTCCTTACTTGCACAAGACTGACAGAAGAACGTAACCTTAAGACCCTCCTGAAGCAAGTGGTGTCTTGGTATGTCTACCCCAAAACACAGATGCTCTTCATGCGTGTGGTTTGGAGTGCTTTGTCTTTGCAGGAGCCTGTCCCTAACCTTGAGACAGAATAAGATGGTGCGTGAGAGACAGGCTCCTCCAATTTCTCGCAGGTGGTGAGTGATCTCACCAATGGTTGCCTTGGAAACTGTGAATGGATACCCCAACTCATACCTTGCAGAGGCAAGGGAGATTCATCGATCATTGTGGCCCACTGTCAGTGTGTGCTCTTCCAACTGTTTTCTCTGGTTCCGTGGATAAAGCTTTCCTCTAACTTTGAGCGGGTGTTTTGTGCTCCTTTTTAGGAAAGTGGGTGTCTCTGGCAAGGCCAGCATTTATTGTCTATCCCTAATTGCCCTGGACAAGGTAGTGGTGAGGCACCTTCTTGAATCTTTGCCTTCCAATGATGGTGCTGTAAAAGTGCAGGAACAAAGGGAGATCCAGGATTTAGACCCAGCACCAGTGAGATATTTCCAAGTGAACAACATGGAGGGGAAACTGAAAGGGTGATGTTCCCTGGCACCTGATCCCATTGACCTCATTGGTGGTAGGTGTCATGGATTCAAGAACTTCTGTTGGAGTAGCCTCGGTGGATAAGTGCACATTTTGTAGATTATACACATTGCAGGCCTGGGTGCACTGGTAGTGGAGTGAATGTCTGAACAAATGTTTAGGATCGTGGATGGGATGGCAATCCAGCAGGCTGCTTGGCCCTGGATGGCATTGGTCTTCTTGAGAATTGTTGAAGCTGCACTCAGCCAGGCAAGTGGAGAGTCTTCCTTCACACTCCTGACAAAGGCTTCGGGATGTCAGGTCAGTCTATTGCTTCCATGATTACATTCATCGATAAAACAGTGATTTTGTCAAAACCAACACCCTTCGGCAGACACAAAAGGTGACATTTACAGAGGACCTTTTATGACCTCCCAAAGCATTTTGCAGCCAGTGAGGTATTGTTGAAGGGTAGTGATTCCTGCACTGTAGGAAGTGCAGTGGTCACTCTCTGCACAGCAAGCTCCCATAAACATCAGTGTAATAATGGCACTTCCTTTGGTCTCAGTGAAGGACCAAGACACTGGGAATAAGTCCATTGCTTTACTTTGAAGCATGACCATGATATCATTTAGAGGCACATTGAGATACAGCACAGAAACAGGCCCTTCAGCCTATCTAGTATGCCCCAATCTTTACACCAACCCTACTCTAATCCCATTTTATTCTTACTACGTTCCCGCCTTTGGCTCCAGATTCACCTACACACTCGGGGTAATTTACAGTGATCCATTAACTTACCAGCCTGCACGTCTTTGGGATGTGGGAGAAAACCGGAGCACCCGGGGGAAACCCACGCAGACGTAGGGAGAACGTGCAAACTCCTCACAGAAAGCACCGGGGAGCAGGACTGAACCCGGGTCACTGGAGCTGTGAAGCAGGGGCACCACCATACCATCCTGTTATTTCCACTTAAGAATGCAAATGGCCCCTCAGTTTAACGTGTCAGCTCGCAGGCATCAGCTCTGATATTGCTCTGTCCCCTCAGTATGACACTGGCCTGGGTTACTGCTTCTGTGTCAAAGTTTCCGTCTCAGAGGTGAGAGTCCCACCATAAACACTGAATGATTGGTCCCGCAAAAGAATTGGCCACCTAGAATTTCCCTGAAGGGTCTGGGAGTCTTTGATAACTTTGGATGTGAGCTGCATTGGAATTGACTGAATCAAGAAATGCTCAAGTGCCCAGGAACATAAAAGGATCATTGGCTGAGGAAGCGGATGAAGAATCCTGGGACAAAGGCAAATGGCCTGGGTCGCTGATGTTAGTGAAACTTAGACCAGTGGAAACAAGTAACACAGTTGCTCACCATTGTACAAGATGTTGGTAAGGCCGCACTTGGAGTATCGTGTACATTGTTGGTCATCCTGTTACAGGAGAGATGTCATTAAGCTGGAAAGGGTGCAAAGAAAATTTACAAGGATGCTGCCAGGATCTGAGTTATAGGGAGAGGTTGGGCAGGCTGGGACTTTATTCCTTGGAACCTGGGAGACTGAGGGGCTGACCTTATAGAGCTGTATAAAATCATGAGGGGCACAGATAGGGACATGCACACAGTCTTTTTCCCCAGGTAAAGGGAACCAAAAATTAGAGGGAAAAGGTTCAAGGTGAGAGGAGAAAAGATTTAAAAGGGTCCCGATAGGCAACTTCTTCATGCAGAGGGTGGTGCATGTATAGATGAGCTGCCAGAGGAAGTGGTTGGGGCAGGTACAATAACAACGTTTGAAGGATGTTTGGATGAGGACATGGATAAGAAAGGTTGAGAGGGATATGGGCCAAATGCAGGCAAATGGGACTTGCTGAGGTGGGCACCTTGGTTGGCATGGACGAGTTGGGCCGAAGGGCCTGTTTCTGTGCTGTATTACTCAATGACTCTATGGCACCTTGAATGTCTGATATCAAAAAGCACCAATGCAACAAAGCAGGTGAGAAGTTGCAAATTAATTCAAGTCACGACAGCAGAAGTTAGTGCAGAGAGAGCCTCCCTGATCTCCAAAACCCGGCGCACTGAATTATTTTATATCTTTTCCTCACTCACAGTCGGTTAACCTATTAATTTTACATTCAGGTTGGCTCAATGGGATTGATCTTGAGATACTGAGCTAATAAGCAACATAAAAACGGTCGTAATGAGGACATTAAAACTTAAATAAAGTGAAAATGTACAGGAGATGATTTGAAGTGCCGAAAACTGCTTAAAAAAAAGATGAATGGAATCCTGGCAGTAGCTACTGGTTTATGAGATTGTTCAGCAGTTCATTGCAATCATCTGCACCACTAGATTGCTTTACTGGGTTACAATATAGATAGAAAGAAGACAGAGCATTCAATTATAAGGAACTTCTCATAACCTTTCTAAAGCAGTTTATGGCCAAGAAGATCATTTTGAACTCTACTCCCTCTTGCAATATTGGCAAGTACCACAGTCAATTTGCATAGCAAGATCCCACATACAGCACTGAGTCCAGCTCCCACCCCAAGTCTGCTGTTAGTCGAGGGATAAATATTTGCCCCAGACGCTGAGAGAACTCAGACGCCCTTCTCCATTTTGTGAAACGCAATCATTTTACGTTGGTGTGTGATGGGAGACAGAGACATGGCTTAAACTCTCAGCCAAATGCTGGCTCCTCTTCTGAGCCTCTCCAGTAGTTAGCCACTGTGACGTAGTTGCATGTCTGGAGTAGGGGCCAGAACAAGTGAACTTCTGGAGGACGATCAGATATTGAGCCAGGATAGTCGTGAAGGTTCGAGCTTGGATTGCAGAGAACTTGATCAGAATCAGGTTTATTATCACTGACATATGTCGTGAAATTTGTTGTTTTGTGGCAGCAGTACAGTGCAAGATATAAAGACATAAAAGTTAGTTTAAGTTACAAAAATAAGTTAATAGTGCAAAAGAGGAATAACGAGGTAGCATTCATGGGTTCATGGACCGTTCAGAAATCTGATGGTGTAGGGGAAGAAGCTGTTCCTGAATTGTTGAGTGTGGGTCTTCAGGCTCCTGTACCTCCTCCCTGAAGGCAGTAACGTGAAGAGGGCATGTCCCGAGTGGTGAGGGTCATACACACATAAGTAGGCCATTCAATCCCAAAGGTCCACGCTAGTCCTTACATTCCCCAAGGGCTTTCTCCCATCACCCTCATCCTCCCAAATCAGCATATACTTTTCCCCTTCCTTCGATGGGTCATTGTCATTTGTCTGAATATCACCCTGGGCTACCTTGTTCTGCACTCTAACCATTCCTGTTAGTTACTTTATTTATCACCCTCAGTGTTAGGGGTGGGGAAAGCCTCATTGTCATCCCTAGGGAACCCGATCAAAATCTGAAAGTCCATCATTAGGTTTGCTCTCCTCTTTTAGGGGTAACATCACCATCCTGATTTGACTGCCCTATCACACTGCATTCTAATCTCAAGCTTAGTTTAGAAAACTTGTATTCTCCCACTTGAGGTAATCCCCCCCACAACGCTTCTTCTCTTCTTCGCTTTCCTAGCCTCTTTTCTACCTTTTTTTTCCCCTGTCTCCTTACCTTTGACCAATCCCCCGGTGGATCTGCTCTCCCCTCCTCCCTGCACCTGCCCATCACTATCTCTTACCTGCATCTACCTATCACCACCTTGTGCCCACCCCGCCTCCCCTCTTTAGTCCACCTATCACTGCTCTGCTTTTCCCTCCTATATATCGGGCTTCCCCTTTTCCTATCTTCAGTCCTGAAGAAGGGTCCTGACCTGAAATGTTGACCATCTGCTTTTCTCCACGGATGCTGCCTGGCCTGTTGAGTTCCACCAGCGTCATTGTGTTTTTCATTTGGAAAACTTTGTTTAGAGATCTGAAACATGACCAGAAAATAAATTAATAAATTGTAAATTGCTTTATTATTGTTATATATGCCAAGGTACAGTGAAAAACTTTGTTTTGCATGCCATCCATACAGATCATTTCATTACAACAGTGCATTGAGGTAGTGCAAGGGAAAACAATAACAGAATGCAGAATATAGTGTTACAGTTACAGAGAAAGTACAGGCAGACAATAAGGTGCAAGGCCATAATGAGGTAGATTGTGAGGTCAAGAGTCCATCTTATTGTACTAGGGGTAGAAAATGTCAGAAACACTCAACAGGTCAGGCAGCATCTGTAGAAGGTGAAACAGTTAATGTTTCAGGTCTGGGACCCTTTGTCAGAGCTAAAAAGATCCATTGGTTTTTAATTCCTGCAGTAAAAGCTTGATAAATTAGCTTAGTAAACTACATAATTGCAATTGGATACCTATAATGGCTTGGACAAACCTCAAGGAGCAAGCAAATACAAGTGCCTGTACTGATGTTAAAGTCAGGGACGTCCTTGCTCTTGCACACCTTGCCCCAGAATCCTTGGAAGCTGCTTCAGGTGCTCGATCCGAAACGTTGAGCATCCCTCTGTATCTACGGATGCTGCCTTGATCCTCCAGCAGTTTGTTTGTTGCTCTAGATTCCAGCATCTGCAGTTTCTTGTGTCCCCATTTAACATTGTTAGTTGACCTCCCACCTCATTTCAATGGTATCTTTAGGGGAGCGAGCTCTGTCCCTTCATGTGAAGAACTGTTTTCTGACTAGCTCTAATTTTAACGCTGCATGAAATATTAATGCTCCCACTCAAATACAAATGAGTCCTTTTGTTCAATACTGAGCTGAGGAAAATGTGACTGTGAGTAAATGGTGCGTTGAACATCAGTTATTCTTGTAGGATCTTAATGCAGGATAAAGCAAGAAAAGATTTGCATTTCTCTAGCCGTTTATGACCTCAAAGCCTCACAGAGCATTTTATAGTCGGCAAAGTACTGTCAGACGTGTAGTCAGGAAATAAAGCTTCCCACATGTGAGTCTGTTATCATCACCAGGAATACAGCAACATTTATAATAGAAACCTTTTGCTGTGTGTAAATAAGGAAAATAAACTTAAAGCTCATACTTTAATTTGCCATTTGAAATACCCAACAAGTTGCTAAATTGTTTTATACCCGGCCCCAAAAAATCTGTTTTTATTAGCTCAAATATTTATAAGACCATAAGATTTAGGAGCAGAATTAGGCCATTCAGCCCATCGATTCTGGCTGATTTTTTTTCAAAACCCCATTCCCCCGCCTTTTCCCTGTAACTCTTAACCTCCTTACCAATCAAGAACCTATCAATCTCTGCCTTAAATACACATATGACTTGCCCTCCACAGCCCTCTGTGGCAACGAATTCCACAGATTCACCACCCTCTGGCTGAAGAAATTCCTCCTCATCTGTTTTAAAGGGACATCCCTTTATTCTGAGGCTGTGCCCTCGAATCCTAGACTCTCCTACCGATGGAAACATCCTCTCCACGTCCACATTATCCAGGCCTTTCAGTATATTTAATAAAAGTTCTGTTTTATACAGGGACCATAAAAGAGCATAGTCACTTTCTTCAGCCATCGGAGAAGTATTTTCTTTTTCTAATAGTCTGCAAAGTCTGTTTGTCAAACTGAATAATGCTCAAGAGTTCCCATTCTCGGGAATTATTTGCCAATGCAGTGGTGGCAGTCAGTTGCCAAGTGGATGTGTTATTACTGTAACTACTCTCATAGATTGTTGAAGGTCTTGCTGGCCCAAGTCCCTGTGTAACGTTAGGTGTCTGAACTGACTGACAATCATTGATCACTCTGCTTTTACCAATACCTGGGATATTTTAATAGTGAGTCACGGTATGAAGGAATGGACTGTACACAATATCGGCATGACATCCTGGGTTCTGATGAAGCCTGGTTTTTCTCTTGCACACAGTAAAGAAATGCCAGCTTCAATTTGTAACCCAGGAATTTATTTACTTATTTATATTTTATGCATTTCATTAAATTTCTCTGTGGGCTCCAATTTAGTTGATATTTGTGAATTCATTTTAAATTCTTGTTATAGATCAGGGACTTTTTTCTTGAAAAGTGTTTGTAGAAAGATTATCAATGATTTTCATCATCTTTTCTATTGGTGTCAGCTGAGGGAAAGTTGGGAGTGGTCAGGGATCAGTTATCAAGCTCCTATATATAAACAGTGCTTAAATTGGCCCACATTTGGAGTTGAGTTGGAAGTCTTTGTTGACTCAATTATTGAAGTGTGCAAGAGCATAGGCCTTAACATAAGATATCTTTATTAGTCACATGTACATCGAAACACACAGTGAGATGCATCTTTTGTGTAGAGTGTTCTGGGGGCAGCCTGCAAGTGTCGCCACGCTTCCGGCACCAACATAGCATGCCCACAACTTCCTAACCCGTACGTCTTTGGAATGTGGGAGGAAACCGGAGCACCTGGAGGAAACCCACGCAGAGACAGGGAGAACGTACAAACTCCTTACAGACAGTGGCCGGAATTGAACCCGGGTCGCTGGTGCTGTAATAGTGTTACACTAACCACTGCACTACAGTGCCCGGTGTCCCCAAAGACCTGCTCCCACCATGACAGAAACATGAAAAACCTGAAAATTTTCCCATATTGTGTAAAATCTCTCAATATATCCAAACATCAATGATGAAATTTGCCGTCACCTGCAGTACACCAGCCCAGCCTTTGGGAGACAAAGGGGAAAAGATGTTTGAAGATCAAGATCTCAAACCCAGCACAAAACTTCTGCCCTTCTGAACAGTTGTGATCTCACCTTCCTGCACGTTTTGGAGGCATAATCTACCTACTCCAGGCACTTCCAAGCACTGGTAAGATACCATCAATGCTGTCTATGCAAAAACCTCCAACTCCACTGCTGGTAAGCAAACCAGAAATTAGACCTTTCCCACAGAACTGGCTCCAACCCAAGTTTGAAATTCTTTGTGAGCTTCCTCCTTGTCATGATGCAAATTTCCTTTGACCCATTGACAAAGCTGTTTCCAATCATTTTAAATCAGGTTACTTATGGAGGAGTAGATACTTCGATTAAACCTCCTTAGTTTTGTGATAGCATTAATTTCAATGCATTGATAAAACTACACCAGTTTCCAACTAAAGGCCTCAAAACAAACTGAAACAGCTGTGTTCTATATGGTTCATGAGATTTTATATAAATGAGAATGCAAACAAATTTTAGCTCAACATCTTGAAGTGTGTTTTAGTGCTAATTCCTGATTGCATCTCAAGTGAAACTCTGCTTCATGACCTTTAACTCAGCTTTGAAATGTCAACTGTTTAATCATATCCTCATGGTCAAATGCATTGCTGATTGCCATCCAGTTTACAAGGCAACCTTCATTTGCTAATAACTGCTGGTAAATTTCTCTTGTTCCCATGACCATCCATCACTATACTGTTTCCTTCCACTGATGCCTACAAGACTATTTACTTGAACATTGAATGCTGACAGGAAGTGGGCAGTCAAAAGACTCCCAGGACAACACAAGAAAGTTCTTACTGTGGTCCTGCTAGTAAAATTTAATCATTTGTGTAACAAAGGCTTTGCATTTCTATTCTAGTAAAATGTCCAGAGGTATTATAGCTAATACAAGTCATTTATTCTTCAATTTATTTGGTAGAAATTTAGATACAAGTTGTAGGACTGATCCAAGAATAAAACATGTCAGCTGGTTGATTAAGCCCAGGATGGAATTGTAGAAGGATATAAGCCAGCAACTTTGCATTCCTAATGACTAGGCTGTCAAATTTCTACCTGCTTACTGCAACCACTGGTATACTCCAGGCCTGAGGGAATAATGCCATGAAGTAATTAATTACCATCTTTGCCACTTAGTTGTGTGGGTTTTTTTTGCATTGGAATCAATGTTGATTTTTACTCTCTTCCTCCCAGTTCCACCGAGCTGTCAATTCCTCATTCAAAGTTGAAAGTAAAGACTCATACCTCTGTATGTTGTTCTCATATCTTGTGCCCTATAAAGGCAGATAGAATTTAGAAAATACTTAGAATGTCAGACATTGACAGAGGCAGGGCAGAACCAATCAACTCACTTTATAATTACCTTAACCTGTATCTCTTGCGTCCCCGCTGTCTAATCATTGGAATCAGAATTATTGTCACATGTACCGAGATACAGTGAAGATCATGCATGCCAACCATACAAATCATTTCAAAACATAAGTACATTGAGGTAGTACAAAGGGAAAAGCAATAACAGAATGCAGAATATAGTGTTGCAGTTGCAGTTACAGAGAAGGTGCAGTGCAGGTAGACAATAAGGTGCAAGGGCCACAGCAAGGTAGATTGTGAGGTCCATTCAATGGTCTTATAACAGCGGGATAGCAGCTATCCTTGAGCCTGGTGGTCTGTGTTTTCAAGCTTTTGCATCTTCTCCCAGATGGAAGGGGGTCAGAGGAGAGAATGACCAGGGTGGGAGGGGTATGTTGGCTGCTTTACCGAGACAGCGGGAAGTGTCGACCAAGTCCGTGGAGGGAAAGCTGGTTCCCGTGATGGACTGAGCTGTGCCCACAACTCTCCGCAGTTTCTTGAGGTCTTGGGGAGACCAGTTGCCATACCAAACTGTGATACAGTCTGGTCTGGAATTTAATTTAATGAAAATCGATGTTCCTCTGAGAAAAGTACTGATACCAATCATTTCTTTGTCTTCCACCTATAACAACACACCTACTTAATTTTTCATTCAATTAGATTATATGTTTAAGTATATTGCCACTGCCAATTGATATATAATTTTTGTCTTGGCTTGAATTGCCATGGACCTTTTCACAAACTCAGGATATCCCAGAGCTGATTCCATCCAATGATATATTTGGGAAGCAAAGTCACTTGTAACATAGGCTAGACAGCTGTCAAGTGCACACGGCAAGATCCAACTTTAGTATCAAGATAGTGAACAATTTTAGCTTGAGGTATAAACATTGGTCTAAAAATCCCATAGTTTTCTTCTCAGTAGTGCTTTGGGATTTCTAAGGTCATCGAAGTGGGTAGATAGAGCTTGGTTTAATATTTCAAGGATGGCATCTTTAATAGTTCAGCGTTTCCTCAATTTGGCACTGAGCCCAGATCGTTCAGGTTGAAACTCTTTCGTTTGGCACCCTTAGGATCTGACTGGTGCCAGACCATAGATTTTACCCCCTGATCATCTTCCCCTGAGCGTGAGGGCTGTTTTTGTTAAGTGTGGTGGGACAGTTGTGAGAAATGGAAGGTGGAGGTTCCAAGAACTGTCCGTAACCCAAAGCTTTCCCAAGTCGGAAACAGCATCACTTGAGATTGCAAAAATTGCACTGGTAGCTTAATTAGCTGCGGATTAGTACAGATCTTAGTTAATTTTAGATCTTAGTTAGAATTAGTTAATCAGTACAGATCTATATTACAGATTCCAAACTCTCTGGGCCACAGAATACTGGACCAGAGAGTTTCAACCTGTACTTCTGTACTTGTGTTTGGTTCTCTGTGAATTTTCATTCTCATCCATATACTGTAATGCTTGAAGATATGCCGAAGCACTTTATCATGAAACAGGTGTGTACACGAAGTAGGAAACAAGATGCTGGAGGAACTCAGCAGGTCAGGCAGCATCTGTGGAGGGAAATGGACAATCAACATTTCAGGTCGAGCCTTTTCATCTTAATCTGAGTCCAGGTGAAGGATCTCGACCCGAAGCGTCGACTGTCCATTTCTCTCCACAGATGCTGCCTGACCTGAGTTCCTCCAGCAACTTGTTTGTGCCTCCAGATTCCTGCATCTGCACTCTCTTGTGTCTCCTGTATACACAAAGTAGATTGCTATGACAGATCTTGTTCCCTTCATTTCCACATACTAGTGAATTGCTGTTGAGAGTTTTGCTAATTGCTGAACTCTTGATGTAAGCTCAACTCGATGTGTGCATCTATCAGTGAGTCTGCTGTATCATACGTTTCACATGTCACTTGAATTGAATTAAGGGAATTCAGTAGTGCTTTGGGATTTCTAAGGTCATCGAAGTGGGTAGATGGAGCTTGGTTTAATACTGTGCGACTTCACTCTGGAAGGCAGGGAAATTTACCTCCAAGATTGACTGTATGGGTCGCTTCTGATTTTTGATGTGATTTTCTTTCCATTTATGTTAACATTGGAGAAGCATTTGTTGTCTCTGGACCTGTACTCGATGGATTTCAGAAGGACGAGGGGGGACCTCATTGAAACCTGCCAGATACTGAAAGGCCTGGATAGAGTGGACGTGGAGAGGATGTTTCCATCAGTGGGAGAGTCTAGGATCCAAGGGCACAGCCTCAGAATAAGGGGATTTTTCTATAAAACTGAGATGAGAAGGAATTTCTTCCGCCAGAGGGGGGTGAATCTGTAGAATTCGTTGCCACAGAGGGCTGTGGAGGCCAAGTCATTGGGTGCACTTAAGGCAGAGATTGATAGGCTCTTGATTGGTACGGGGGTTCAAGGTTACAGGGAGAAGGTAGGAGAAAGGGGTTGGAAAAAAAAATCAGCCATGATTGAATGCGGAACAGACTCGATGGGCCGAATGGCCTAATTCTGCTCCTATATCTCATGGCCTTATGGAAGGATCTGGCTGTCGATTCAGGGTCTCCCTTGTGTACATTTTCATCTGAAAAAGAAATCCTCCAGATAGTAACTTATCACCAACCAGGAGCTGTGGTACTGCAGACCGACCTTAAGGTTGGGGTTCCCGTTATAGGATGTTTATGACCAGATTCTCCTTACCAGGAATTCTAACCTTTTCAATCAGCACCAAAGGGAGGAAAAGACAGAACAAGGGTGATCTTTTCTCACAACAACAGTTAATAAATAATGGAAATATCAAAAGCTTTCATAGGCTGGAAATCTGAAATAAAACCAGAAAATGCTGGAAACACTCAGCAGGTCAGGCAGCATCTGTGGAGAAAGGGACAGTGTTAACATTTCAGGTCAAAGGCACTGCAGCAGAATTGGGAAACTGAGAAAACAAAACATTGCAATCACCTGGTTAAAACCTGGCCTTACCCGATCGGAGATGTTCCCCTCGTCCTATCCATCCCTCTGCCGAACCACCATTAACTTCAAAACTAACTTGTCTTCTAACTTTCCCAGTTCTGATGAAGAGTCTCCAAATGAACCGTTAACTGTTTTTCTTTCTACATACGCTGCCTGACCTTATGTAATAAATAATATCTGTCTGGGCTACTTTATAAAAAAAAGTAATGAAAGGGATGACTGCTGAGAGTGAACTGAGCAAGCAAGAGAATTGAAGTCAGTTGTATGAACCTCCTCCAACACACATTAAGGCATCAGGTCTCAGAATAATTGGAAAGCACTGCGAGGGAGATAAAATTCCACTTTTAATGAACAATCAGCCACTTTCTCACTGTAAGTAATGAACTGCCATGTAACTTTGAAATGTGCAATTTCTGTGAATGCTGCTTTGCAAAGCACACATTCAATCAGAGTCAAAAAATGACAGGTGCCAATACCTCATTAACAGATGAATTTCACGCCCTTCAAATTATGTCAGGTGCAAAATGAGTTAATTTATAAAAAAACAAATTTATTTTCAAAGATAAAGAAGCTCATTGGTTTAAAAATAATAGAAACCATTTTTAATTACATCGGACTGAAAACTGCAGCATCTATGGAATTAGATGATTAACTGGGATCCTGATGAAAGAAAGTGGCCTTTTACTGAAATAGCAATCAGTATGATTTATTCAAGGCCACATCCAAGGCTCAGAATTAGTTACGCCAGCCCATCTCACATCACACCTGTGCAATTCAGCAAATGCTTGCCTGAAGATTTCTCGGGTTAATGTGTTCGTGTACAGTGGCGTATCCAATTGGAAGACTTGGTGTAGCTGTCTCAGTGATAGCTGTAGCGCGGTTATTAATAAAAACCTTGCTGACATCTTCACAGCCCCTGTTAATCATCGTTCGGATGTTCATCATGTTCCCTTGCCCTCACACTACACGACTCTTTTGCATAGAAATTGGATTTACTTGTTTTCGGTGTGGTAAAACATGAAACCGATTGGGAACCCCCCCCCAAACATGGGCGAGATTGGCGACAAACATGTGTGTACACGGTTACTGTTGTTTCCACCCAAAAAGATGCATTAAATCATGCGTGCCTGACCCCACGGGGAGCACTTCTAATTCCACTTTAGTGTGCAGCAGTCAGCAAAGGTGGCAGTCCTTAAAGATACATTCCATATGGCAGCAATGTGTCACTGGTGCCTTGAAGGAGAGGGAGGCGGGAGAGGACATGGAGGGAGCACCAAGATTCTCCGAGGGAAATATTAAAGTGTAAGTGAGTTAGATACATGCCAAATGGAGCAACATTGGAAAGAGTATCGTGGTCATCAGGTGGGTCAAGAAGTTCAGTGCAACAGTGACTAAAATACTGCTCTTCAATTGCAGATAGGTAGTCAGGTAAAACCATAAAACTCTAAGATGTAGGAGCAGAATTAGGCCATTCAGCCCATAGAGTCTGCTCCGCCATTCAATCATCCATTGAAGCATCCTCCGTTGAAGCTGATTGTTTTTTTTAATAACCCCATTCTTCTCCCTTCTCCCTGTAACCCTTAACCCCCCCCCCCCCCCCCCGTACCAATCAAGAACCTTTCAATCCCTGCCTTAAATACACCCAGTGACTTGGCCTGGTGAACATGTGAACACACACACACACACACACACACACACACACACACACACACACACACACACACACACACACACACACACACACACACACACACACACACACACCCCTTCATGATAGTTACCCTACCAGCCTCACTACCCCTAGATTGACTATAAACATACAACAGAAGGTTGTTTACCTGGCACCCTCCATTGAAACAGAAACCAGGGAGGCAACCATGACAGCAGGGTGAACCCTTTCGAGCACAATGCTCCACCAGGTTGGTGGAGAAGGTCCTCCTCCTCCTCATTGGCAGAAGGACCGACTGAGGCACACATTGAAATAATTCTCCAGCCAGCACTATTTGCTGTTTTGGGCATAATCTCAGTTCTTTAGGAGTTATGCAAGCAAACTCCAGTAGGTTTTGGAGTTGCCTTGTGAGGTGTCCCATTGTGAGCTGTAACCCTTTAAATGGCATTGGAGATTAGTGTCCTTGTACTTTTGTGACTTGATGAGTCACATAGGCGCCTGTCTAATGCCTGGGATAAGAGTGCATACACTGGTGTGGATCCTCAGTGGAGCGTTTGAGGACAAGAGTAAAGATGTTTTACTGCAATTATATAATGCTCTGGTCAGATCACAACTGTTGTGCACAGTTGTGGTTTTCTACCTATAAAAGCATGCACTGGATATAGAGGATTCACCTATTCACTGAGATGACAGGTTTGAGGAAGGGTTTGAGCAGACTATTGTGCTTCAGCAAAATACAAACTGCTGGAGGTTGAGCATTACCTGTGGGGGGTGGTGGGGGGTGGAAGGAATTGTTGACGTCTCGGGTCAAGAGCCTGCATCAGGACTGAGAGTGGAGAGGGTAGATAGCCGATTCAAAGAGGAGAGAGGGAGGTGTGAGACGGGGGGCCAGCAGGTGATAGGTGGACTGAAGAGGGGTGAATGATAACAGGCAGATGGAGGGGAGGAGGAGGGTGAAGATTAGAGACAGCTTCTGGAAGGAGATAAGCAGGAACACAAAGGGCTACCAGTGTTCGGATCTGATAAGTAAGGGAGGGTGATAATGGGAACTGCTGGGAGGAGACGGGGGGGCAGATCGAATCAGACGAGGGAGGGATCCACACCGTTCCAATGTGGTTAGAAAAATGAGTGGTAATCTCGTTGAAACTTACAAAATCCATGTAGGGCTCAATAGGGTGGTTGCAGAGAGGATATTTCTCCTGGTTGATGAGTCGAGCTCCAGGGGTTATAGTCTGACAATAAGGGGTACTCCGTTTAGGACAGAGATAAGGAGAAATTTCTTCTCTCAAACGGTGGTGAATCTCTGGAGTTTGGTACCCTGAAGGCTCACAGGAACTTAGTCTTCCTAGGTTTCCGCATGTTTAGGAAATCAAGGGATATGTGTGCTGATGTGCAGGAACATGGGTGTTGAGGCCGAAGATCTGCCATGATCTTGACGGAAGAGAGCTCAGACATGAGGGGTTGGACCAACAAACATTTTGCTGGAGGAACTCAGCAGGCTGAGCAGCATCTGTAGGAGGAAAGGAATTGTCACTGTTTTGGGTCAAAACCCTGCATCAGGAAGGGTTGGGTGACCTATTCGTGCTCCAAGTAGCAGTTAGCGTAACGCTATTATAACGCTAGTGACCCGGGTTCAACTCCTTACAAAACCCGGCTGCTGTCCGTAAGGAGTTTGTACGTTCTCCCCGTGTCTGCGTGGGTTTCCTCCGGGTGCTCCGGTTTTCTCCCACATTCCAAAGACGTACGAGTTAGGAAGTTGTGGGCATGCTATGTTGGTGCCGGAAGCGTGGCGACACTTGTGGGCTGCCCCCAGAGCACTCTGCGCAAAAGATGCATTTCACTGTGTATTTCGATGTACATGTGACTCATAAAGATATCTTAATTCTTGAAGGCCCAGTCCTATCTTGCAATTGACACAATTCCACCCAGACATGTTCACCAATGCGATTCCAACCCAGTTCTGGCTGAAAGCAACAGCTGCAGGCCACCCACTGTCTCGGCAGTTAAAGTTATTTGTGTTTTTATTATTGCAAGAGGTCAGTTTGACAAGCATTCATTTTGCAGATTGTCTGCTGTGGAAGAGTGGCTGACAATTGGTATTTATCAGGATGCACATTGGCCCACCAGTAATCGCCAGTGTTTTCAATTTGTGAGATGTGCCTTCGCAGGCAACAGTCTCATCCTCGTTTCCACACAGGGTCTTGTTTGGTCCTACAAATTTGTTCTTTCAGCAGAGGTCGGCATAATCAGTCCAAAAGGACACAGAGCACGTGTCACGCTGACTCCAGAAAGCCAGCACTGACAGTTTGAACACAAGTGATTGCTTTTCTTATGCCGTGTCCCCTCTCGCTTGATTCCCTGATGCCTTATGACAGACTTGCTGAGCAAAAGCCTTAATCAATTCTCAGCAGAACAGTGACAAATGCGGCTGTGTCAGATGCAATATGGACCAGGCTGAATAAAACAAACGAAAGCCTAAGGCACAGGAAAACAAGTAGCACTTAGCAATACGAGAAAAAACGGGGTCTGATTAAGTGAGTAATTTTCTTTATAGTTTTTCTCACAGCAGGCATATACTGAGTAAGTCCTGACCAAATTTCTGCTGAACAATTGACACTATCAGTAATCCATGTGCTAATTAACTCGATACATTTTTTTTTGGTAAACGAATTATGATGAGATTAGGTTAATCACAAAACTAGTTTCCTGCTTATTATCGAAAAACTGTTCTTCATTTTTTCTCTCTGATATTTCTACCATTGGGCTAATTGCCTGAAACGATGTATTTACTGCTGTATTTTTTTAAGTAACATGACCTTGACAGCTCCAGAGTACTGATAACATTTGAAAAATGAATAATTGAACAGTACCCAAGGCTCTTCACACTCACAAACCCTGAAGCAGTTGTCACCCATAGATTTTAGGTTAATTATTGTTTAAGAATTCAATTATTACCTTTATTTCTCCTGAGGGTATAAATGATTCAATATTTTATTTTGTTCCTATTTGGTTTGAAGACGATTAGTGTAATTCATCGACCTGCTTGGTGCCCACAGGATCATACCAAGTGATGTACATGGGGTGTGATTAATTCCAGTGCTTTAGTTTGTACACCATGTCGGCACTGAGCTGTGGCTTGATCTAGACTGAAGGCAAGGGAAGAGGCAGAGACTGTGGGACAAAGAATGGGGAGATGCAGTCATTCTGTGTTATACAAAGTGAAGATGGAAGCTTGCTGAAGATCTATTAGTGGATCTTGCCCTTTTTTGTCCGAAAACATTGTCGAACATTCCAGCGACCTTCTCAGGAAAGCAGAGTTTTGTGGTAGGGTGCTACTTTAAGAACATATGGAATAGAAAGGGTAGCTATGGAGCCTTTTGAGCTTGCTTCAAGATAAAAGCTGTTCACCGACCTGAACTTCACCTTCTTGCACCAGCCCCCTTTGCATTAGTCCCCTTGGTATCCAAAACATTCGACCAAATCTGTAGCTTTGAACGTATGCAAAGATTTCGAGTTCATAGATAGCTCCTCAGAGCAGCTGAATCCTTATTTTGAGATCATGACTCCTGGTGTTCAGTCTCTCAGCCAGGGAAAACTTTCTCCCATGAGCCACCTTGTGAAGCCCATTAAGAATTTTGTGCGTCCCAATAACCTTCTCATTCTCTGTAACACCAGGAGGGGAAAAAAAGCACCTCGGGTCATCCCAGAATCAGCTGCATTAACGATCACTACATTCCCACCTTCGGCGGTGTGCTGACGTGCAGGAACATGGGTGTTGGGGCCGAAGATCTGTCATGATCTTGGCGGAAGAGAGCACAGACATGAAGGGTTGAAGGGCTGGCCTGGTTTTCATTGAGCAGAAACGTCCCTGGGTTGGCCACATGAGTACCATGGGGAGTCCTATGGCAGGTGTGTTACCTCACACCCCAAAGCCTTTCCACCGTCAACAGAACACAGCAGCAGTCTGAAGGCATCCTTCACCTTATCTGGATGAGAGCAGTACCAACAGCATTTAAGAAGTTCGATGCTATCCAGGATAAAGTAGCCTGGTTGATTGGCACCCCATCCATCATTCTGAATGCTCATTCACTCCAGTACTGGTACAGAGAGGCTACCGTGTGATCCATCTGCAAAATTCACTGCAGATAACTCACCTAGGCCAGATTGATGCATTCCCCCAATCCCATGACCTCTACCACCAAGGACAGCAGGCACGTGGGTACACCACCACCTATATTTTCCTCCAAGTCACACACCACCTGGAAATTCACTGCCATTCTTCATCACTGTTGGGTATAAATACTAGATCTCCCTTCCCGGCAGCACTGTTGGAGCACCTTCTGCAGAAGGGCCTCAGCAGTTGAAGATGACTCATCACCACATTCTTGCGACCAATTATAAATAGGCAATGAATGCTACTCTTGCCAGCAACATCCCTATCCAATAAAATTATTTTTAAAAGATTACCTAAATTATGCGGAATGCTTGAAATGTGATCTCACACTCTCAATATCATCCTGGAACTCCTGGGACTGCTTAAGAAGCAGAATATACCTTATTCTTACTCCACTATTCTGTAATAAAACAAGCATAACATTTACTTTCCTTATTTTGCTGTAACAAGAAAGTTACTTTCAGTTATTTGTGCATAATGCTTTATGAACCATAGAACAATACAGGCCCTTCGGCCCACCATGTCGTGCCGACCTTTAAACCTTGCTTAAGACTATCTAAACCCTTCCTCCCACATATCCCCCTATTTTAATTTCCTCCATATGCTTATCTAACAATCTCTTGAACTTGACCAGTGTACCTGCCTCCAGCACTACCCCAGGCAGCGCATTCCATGCACCAACCACTCTCTGGGTGAAAAACCTCCCTCTGATATCTCCCTTGAACTTCCCACCCATTACTTTAAAGCCATGCCCTCTTGTATTGAGCATTGGTGCCCTGGGAAAGAGGCGCTGGCTGTCCACTCTATCTATTCCTCATAATATTTTGTACACCTTTATCATGTCTCGCCTCATCCTCCTCCTCTCCAAAGAGTAAAGCCCTAGCTCTCTTAGTCTCTCCTCATAATGCATACTGTCCAAACCAGGCAGCATCCTGGTAAATCTCCTCTGCACCCTTTCCAACGCTTCCACATCCTTCCTATAATGAGGCGACCAGAACTGGACACAGTACTCCAAGTGTGGTCTAACCAGAGTTTTGTAGAGCTGCATCATTACCTCGCGGCTCTTAAACTCGATCCCACGACTTATGAAAGCTAACATCCCATAAGCTTTCTTAACTACCCTATCCACCTGTGAGGCACCTTTCAGTGATCTGTGGATATGAACCCCTAGATCCCTCTGCTCCTCTACACTCCCCAGTATCCTGCCATTAATCTTGTACTCTGCCTTGGAGTTTGTCCTTCCAAAGTGTACTACCTTGCACTTCTCCAGATTGAACTCCACCTGCCACTTCTCAGCCCAGCTCTACATCCTATCAATATCCCTCTGCAATCTCCTGCAGCCCTCCACACTATCCACAGCACCTCCGACCTTTGTGTCATCTGCAAACTTGCTAACCCACCCTTCTACCCCCTTATCCAAGTTATTAATAAATATCACGAAAAGTAAAGGTCCCAGAACCAACCCTTGTGGGACACCACTAGTCACAGCCCTCCAATCTGAATGCACTCCCTCCACCACAACCCTCTGCTTTCTGCAGAATACCAACTGGGTTCAGTCTCTTGCCGTTTTGGAAACTGCTTAGGATGGATTATTATTCTAGACCGGTGTTTGCAATGTGGAAATGAAAGGTGATTTAATATGAATGGGGACTGGAGTGAGTGGTAGGGAGGGAGCAAAGGAAGACTTTATTATGCATCTACTTTCAGAGGTAGTATTTCACCTAGGGAAATGTTTGTTGGCAGTGTTTCATTTTGGCATGAACACTAGAAAGGCAGGTTGAGTAGAAGATAGTTTGATTGGCAGAATGCCACAAAGAGACAAGTTTAGTGGAATACACATGTGAGGTCAGGAAAAGGTTTTTGTGGTTAATCTTGGGTCAAGTTCATTTGGAATATTATCTTTAATGACAAAGTTCTGTGCATTTGAATGATTGGTACTTTTTTTTTGCTAACAGCAGAGTAAAATTTTATTTTTTAATTTGTTCATGGGATATGGATGATACTGGCAAAGTCAGTACAAATGTCCGTCCATGCTTACCCCCAAACTGAGAAGAACATTAAAGGTCAACCACATTGGTTGGAGTCACATAGAGGTCCACACTGGGTACGGCAGATTTCCTCTCCTGAAAGGCACTAGTAAACCCAATGGGTTTTTAACACTTCAGCAGTTTCATGCTTTTTTATTTTAATTCATTATGGTTTAATTCAATCACTTGAATTTCAATTCCCCAGTTGTCCTGGCGGATTTGAACTCATTTCTCTGGAACAGCAGTCCAGAATTCTGGCTGTTATATGAGTAGCTTCTCTGTGATTTTCTCCATATCTTGTGTTCCCTTTCTCTCCAGCTGAAATGAATGGATGCTAAGCTTACTTATCTACATTTCCACGGATATAGAAAAATTAGTAACCACTGTAAACAAATCCCTTTTGTGACTATTTAACTGGGCAATCTCCATTAAAGTGCCAGGAAACTTCTCCAAGGAAGTTGATGTTATCGTTAAGTCAAGTGGAGTGCATTGTCATGTGCACAGGTACAGTGAGGTACGGGTACAATGTAAAACTTGCTTGAAGCAGCATCACAGGCATGTAGGTACAGACAACACACAGAATATAAACTACACATAAATTATGTGTACTATTATACCAAATGTGAAAGAAAAGACTATGCAAAAGCTAGACCTTAGTACAAAAGACTACAGTCAAAGACAAGTCCATGGTAATGCAAGGGGTGGTCTGTAGAGTTCCATTGCTGAGAGAGGGTTAGGGTTGTGCAGGTCAGTTCAACAAGGTTATAGGAAAGTAGCTCTTCCTGAACCTGGTGGTGTGGGACTTCAGGCTTCTTGATGGGGATCCTTGATGGTGGATGCTGCCTTCTTGAGGTAGATGCTCTCGATTTATTTGAGCCAGCCTACAATTTGTCCACAAGTGGTGCAAGTCTGGTGCAAGGCAGCAGAGCCAACTGGATTCCAAAATGCCGTGATCAGCCAGAGTTGTTCTGGTATTGGAACGCTTTGAACATCAGAGCTCGTCAGAGTGACGTTGTTTGGGCAGAACTCAGCTGAGTGAGCACACTGTTGGAGAGAGTGGGATTGATTTTATGCCAATAAAGTTTCCATTGCTTTGCTCTTTAAAGAAACTCTGTTTTCTTAGTAATTGATTCTGTTTTTGCTGTACAATAAACTCTTTGAGTTATACATCCCGCCTCAACTCAAGATCTTTGCTTGGTGCCATGTTGCCAAACTGGGCTCAGTAATGGTGATAACAAAACTCCAGGATGGTTGCATATTGCTCTGGTTTACTAATGTCCTTCAGTAAAGGAAATCAGCCATTGTAACACAGTTAGGTCAGTTGCCCAGCTACCATGGTGGGATTTGAACTCAGACTTCTGGATCAATGCTCTGGGCCTCCGAATACCAGGCCTGTAACTTGATCCTATGCTATCTTGCTGCACCTGGCTAAGAAAAGTTCTGGACATTGTAAGTATTGGAAAAACCTGGGTGTTTCAGTAGATCTTTTCCTGTCCATTCATCTCCTTATGTTTGAATAGAAATTTCAGGCACAGTAGTGTAGCGGTTAGCATAACACTACTACAGCACCAATTCCGGCTGCTGTCTGTAAGGAGTTTGTACGTTCTCCCCGTGTCTGCGTGGGTTTCCTCCGGGTGCTCCGGTTTCCTCCCACATTCCAAAGACATACGGGTTAGCAAGTTGTGGGCAAGCTATGTTGCCATTGGAAGTGTGGCGACACTTGCGGGCTGCCCCCAGAACGCTCTACGCAAAAGATGCATTTCACTGTGTGTTTCGATGTACATGTGACTAATAAAGACATCTTATCCTATCTTACCTTATATTTGCAAGTACGTATATACCATGATTGTCACCATTCAAGATACAAGACGTCATTGCACTTACGTACAAGATATACACAATATATGCGTGACAACGTTCTTTATCTTTCACATACCTTCTGTAAACAATAAATCCAAGGGATTTTAACTTGGGTTCCAGTGTGCAATAGTGGGAGGGCCTTTCATTTTGGCCTTTCCCCATTGGGTCTTTGCTACTATTTGCCAAGCTTCTGTGCATATGTTTTCATTGACCTCAGGATGTACCACCCTGCAATTTCCGGTTGGGGACAGCCCCTTGTACTGGAAGGCCAGCAAGTTTCAGGAAGACCTGTATGTCCTTCTGCAGAGTTGTTCATCTTACAACACCAGCTGATGTTGTTTCAATGGAACAATGCCAATTCTGAGAGGTTGGGGTTACGAACCAAACTTCCAGAGGGCTTTCAGTTTCAATTAGATTTCCGAATTCTGCACTTGCACTTTTTTTCCCTGTCAGCATTTACAACATGTTTCTAATATTCTGCTCATTTTTGGAGATTTTTAACAGTTAAATTATACTTAATTATACTGATTATATTCACTTCTGTTGAGCACAATTTTACAACAGCCAATGAAACATAGAAACATAGAAAAACCTACAGCACAATTCAGGCCCTTCGGCCCACAGATCTGTGCTGAACATGTCCTTACCTTAGAAATTTCTAGGCTTACCCATAGCCCTCTATTTTTCTCAGCTCCATGTACCTATCCAACAGTCTCTTAAAAGACCCTATCGTATCTGCCTCCTCCACCGTTGCCAGCAGTTCAAACTCTGAGTGGCTTGCCAAGTGTTTTTTAAATATTCACCTTTTGGGCATTTGCTCCCCATTACAAATTGCTGTTGAGTGTTTGGCCAGGATAACAGTAACCCATCGCTACTAATCCTGTTGTTTCTTTCTCAGTGTCTGCTCCTGCAGAAGGTTGGTAAAGTTGAGCCTATATATGGTGAGATTTGATGCCATGGTTTTCTCTCAATGTCAGTTTAGTAACCATGACGCTATCATGCCTACTCTTCAATTGTTGTCCCGATTTTGAGTTCCCACTTCTGTCCGCTGCAAAGTAACACAGTGCCACAAGGTTGATTCGATAAAGCGCGTTTATTAGCAGTAAACTGTGGGAGAATTCTCCTCAAACTCTCATGCGGAGTCTTTATCGGAGCTCTCCGCAGTCCAAAGCAGCAGACGGTAATTTATACGGATATTGTCACACACACTTAATGAATTCAGCTCCATGAGTTTCGGTCAGGCCTCAGAGAACCAAAGGCAGACATTGCACCTATTGTCCAACATAATTGAGTTATAATCAAGAGATTCAAAGACGGGTGTCAACCTCATTGTTTAAAACAAGCTTCCTCCAGTCTGTTTATTACACCCACCACCCTTATCGTCTAGTATATTGGCCTGCCACCGAGGTCCCGGACGTAGCAATTATCACCTAGCTTGAGTCAGTAGCTTGCCTGCTCTTGCTTGCAAGTTATTTTTCCATCAGCTATATGTATATGTCACAGTTCCTTAACCCTTTACTTCCTCACAATGACGTTATTACAAATGATGAGTCAAAATGCCTGAATAGAAATTCACACATAACACCACATTGTAAGTGTAAACCAGTTATATTTATGGGGCAGTGACAATCTTAGGTAACCTTCAAACAGAAACTGAAGCCTCTGATTACATTTGTTAGTGACAACAGACAACGTGTCTGAAAGCACTACACTTAATAAGGCTCGTATCTACCGAAGCTCAAACTGACAAGTTTGTTGCCCGGTTTCATGATGAGGGCTGTATAATTAATGGCTCATTGATCCATTAGCACAATTTTGCTTCTGGTCTGAACAAAAATGTGCGCAGTGAGCTCTCTGCAGCCACCTCTGTCACAGAAAGCTTCAAGTTTAGAAGATCCACATTGATTTGGTTTGATGCTTTGTGATCCCAGTCCTTGGACCAACTAATTTGAGGGACCAAACAATTGTGTGTGACAGAGTCTAGCACACTACGGCTATCTGCTGTCAGTGCAGGCACACAATAAAATAGGATCCAAATTGCTCAATGTCAAGCCTCTTATTTATTAATTCCTTTCTGTCTATCTCTCTCTAGTTTATTGCCCTCAACATTTATACTTCATGAAGATTGGCGAAGATACACTGTCATGCCAGAGGGGTAGATCTGTTGAGAAAATTTGTGCTCCCTCCTTCCTGGGGTTGGGGGTGACCACTTCCTTCAGACCCGATTAGGATTCACGCATCACTTTTACTTCACCCTTCGAAAGACCTTCCGCTGCACGTGAAGCATCTGACATGTCTGACACTTCGTCAGACATCAGATATTCCCACTTGATAGAGGGAGGTTTAATTCTGAGCAAGTGTGGTTTTGGGAAACCTTGAATGCTGATGCTTTTCTGGTTTCAAATTGGCTTCCATGAGGCAAAGGAAACCTCAGAACATGAGATGTCATTCAACAGGTCACCACTTGCAAACTTCTAAGGATAAAAGCTCCATTAAAAGTCTCTTGGGTCAGCTGTTCAAAGGCAAGAAGACGAACCATACTCAAACCATTGCAAATCATTGGATTTTTCCAGCCCAGAAGGCTATTGATGCTCGTGACTCGATGTCCAAGGATCATACAGCATAAAAGAAGACAGTTCGGCTCATTGACTCTGTGTTAGCTGCGAGTAGAGCAATAGTATCAGTCCCATTCCTTGTTCTCTTGCAAATTCTACTCACTTGTGCCTATCCAATTCCCTCTTGGAAGTCATGATTGGTTCTTTTTTGTCCATTTGATCACCACTCTCTGGGTAAAATGATTTTTCCTCGCAAACCCCCTTGTACATTTTGGCTACCATTTTAACTCCATGTCCTTGAGAAATAGAGTCACACAGCATAGAAGCAGGCCCTTCGGCCCACCATATCCATGCTGACCATCAAGTACCCATCGATACTAATGAAGGAACTCGAATCGTAGCGATTCAATTCCTTGCCTCGATCTGCTGGTCCATTAAATATCCACGTTAAATATCCGGGTCAAATCACATAGATGTCATGGCCAAGAAAGCTCACCAGCACCTCTACTTTCTCAGGAGGCTAAAGAAATTTGGTTTGTCCCCTTTGACTCTCACCAACTGATGCCTGATGCACCATAGAAAGCATCCTATCTGGATGCATCATGGATTGGTATGGCAACTGCTCTGCTCAGGACCGCAGGAAACTGCAGAGAGTTGTGGACACAGCCCAGCGCATCACGGACACCAGCCTCCCCTCCTTGGACTCTGTCTTTACCTCTTGCTGTTTTGGTGAGGCAGCCAGCATAATCAAAGACCCCACCCACCTGGGTCATTCTCTCTTCTCTACTCTTCCATCGGGTAGAAGATACAGGAGCCTGAGAGCACGTACCACCAGGCTCAAGGACAGCTTCTACCCCACTGTGATAAGACTATTGAACGGTTCCCTTATACAATTAGATGGACTCTGACCTCACGATCTACCTTGTTGTGACCTTGCACCTTATTGCACTGCACTTCCTCTGTAGCTGTGACGCGTTGTACTGTTATTATTCTTACCTGTACTTCATCAATGCACTCTGTACTAACTCAACGTAACTGCACTGTGTAATGAATTGACCTGTACGATCGATTTGCAAGACAAGTTTTTCACTGTACCTCAGTACAAGTGACAATAATAAACCAATACCAATACCAAATGGAACAACTTACCTCTCTCTACCTCATCCTGATCTTGTTCAGCTCTATCAGATCCCCTCTCAGCCTCCTTCAATCCAAGGAGAACAACTTCAGCTCTTCCATTCTAACCTTGCAGCTGGAATTCCTTATCCCTGGAACCATGCAAGGCTGAGATGGACGGATGCTTGGAGACCTAAGGGAGCCTTAGGGTATTGGATTCAAACAGGAAGTGGAACTGAGCTATAGGATCAGGCACGATCTTATTGAATGGCAGAGCAGATTCGGGGCACTGCATATTCCCCTCTTATTTTACTGTTTATCTCACTGAAGTGGCTTACAGCAATTTCAAATATTTGTTCTCTCTAATGCGCTGAACAACTCAGTGCTTGGAAAGTTATTTCCTTTCAGTTGATTGTGGAAGTTTCAAAATTGATTTTCATTTCTCTTGAGATTAAAGCAGAGAGTCAAAAAAAAGTTCTTTAATTCTTCAAATTTCAAGGAACAAATCAGATAAAGGAACTCAAATCTTTCTTAGCAATCTCCCTTGCAGAAGACTGGCAACTGTCCTCAGAGAATTAACTGCCGAAATCTGATCTACCAGGAATAATTAAGGACACTTGGTATGTTCATTATTATTCCTTATCAGTGATCAAACCAGCTTCCAGTTATGGAAGATGAACACGAGAATATTAGGGAAAAAAGAAACGCCATTGCTTTTCAAATAAATTAGCAGTACAAATGATTGTTAATGACTGGGGAATGACATTTGAATGGAATAAAAGGTTCTTTTATATTCTGGCTTATTCACATCATGAGGTAAATTTACATGATTAGTAGAAAAGGGAGTGAGGTAGAATGGAACACCTTCAGACAACAAGCAAGGGTAAGCTTTCAGAGAGTGGAAAGCAATTGTTTTAAAAATTTCAAACCCCTCACCAACTCGTCTATTGTTGGTAAATGGGCTTATTAATGTCCCATGTACCGAGGTACAGTGAAAAACTTTGTTTTGTATGTCATCTATACAGATTATTTCTACAACAGTGCGTTGAGGTAGTACAAGGGAAAAGAAATAACAGAATGCAGAATGTAGTGTTACAGTTCCAGAGGAAGTGCAGGCAGACCAATAAGGTGCAAGGTCATAACGAGGTAGATTGTGAGGTCAAGGCAATTCAGTAGTCTTATAACAGTGGGACAGAAGCTGTCCTTGAGCCTGGTGGTACGTGCTTTCAGGCTTTTGTATCTTCTGCCCGATGGGAGGGGGGAGAAGAAAGAATGTTCGGGGTGGGAGGCGTCTTTGATTCTGTTGTCTGCTTTACAGATGCAGCGAGAAGTGTAGACAGAATCCATGGAGGGGAGGCTGGTTTCCGTGATATGCTGAGCTGTGTCCACAACTCCCTGCAATTTCTTGCGGTCTCAGGCAGAGTAGTTGCCATACCAATGTGATGCATGTATCTTCAGAAAGGGCCCAACAAGTCGTTGATGCATCAAGATGCAGCAGCAGTTTCAGGAAGAAGGCAACTATCTACCAATCTTCTTTGTCCTTCAACAGAAGGCCACGTTGAGCCATTTCAGAGGCCATTTGGGAGTCAGCCACATGGCATTACTAATTGAGTAACCTCGCCACTATGATAGAACAACCTGGTTTGCAGTCACATGTAAGACAGGCCAGGCCTTGCAAGGAAGGCAGGTGTCCTTCCTTGAAGTATATGAGTGAACCATAGAGTCATACAGCACAGAAACAGGCCCTTCGGCCCAACTGCTCCATGCTGACCAAGATACCCCATCCAGGCTAGCTCAATTTGCCAGCGTTTGGCCCATAACCTTCTAACCTCTCTGATCCATGTACCTGAATGACTTTTAGAAGTTGTTATTATACCTGCCTCAACCACTTCCTCTGGCAGCTCGTTCCACATACATACCACCCTTCATGTAAAAAAGTTGCCCCTCAAATTCCTATTAAATCGTTCCCCTCTCGCCTTAAACTGATGCCCTCCAGTTCTGGATTCCCCAACTCTGGGAAAAAGATGGTTTCTGTGACAATCCAGCAATTCTCTGGTCATCATTACCAATGCTCGTTTTTTTTATTAATCAACCAAATTAAAATTGTTAGCTGCCATGGTGAGATTTAAATGAGTGTCTCTGGGCTATCATTATTGTCATTTGCCTTGTTTATCCAGTAAATGAACCACTCTGCTCTCATGCACCCTGTTGACTACACTAACTCAAGTTCCTGGTTCTACTCTGCCAGTGAGCTTTTAAAATCAATTTGACAATTATGCAGGTGCAAAGTGGAGACTGATCAATTTTCCTTCACTATTTTCAGTTGACAGGGTTACAGTGAAGAGGCCTGTGGCTTAATGGACTAATAATCTAGAGACTTGAATTAATAACCCAGAGAAAGTGAGTTTCAAATCACTCTTGAAAGCAGAGCTAGTTTATTCACCATCAAAGCTATTGTAAAGGCCAAGTGGTTCACTGGGGAAGGGGAAGAAATGTGCCTTCAAGTATTGATCTTGTTTATTTGTGAAGAAACAAAACACCTCAGATGCTGGAAATATGAAATAAATGCTGGAAATAATCAGCAGGTCAGGCAGCATCTGCAGAGAGACAAATAAAGTTAATGTTTCAGGCTGATGACCTTGTATTAGAAGCCTTTCACCAGCAACCATAGTGGTACTGGAGTGGCCATTTTGTGAGCAGTCCAACGTGGTTGACCTTTACTGTATTAGTCTGTGACTCAATGTGCAATTACTTGAATTTAAGCTTCCGAACTGCTGTGAAAGAGAATGGGATTCAAACTCAAGTCCGCAGATGAATACTCTAGATCACTATACAGGGGGTCCCTGTGTTATGTAGAGGTTCCTTTCCTGAGAACTGTCTGTAAAGTGAATGTTCCATATGTCGGAAACAAGCAATTTCCCCCAGAACCGTAATGTGAAATCTTCAGCCGTGAAGCCCTTTGTGACTGATTTGCAAAGGGTAGACTGGGGAAGGTCAGCGTGGGTGGTGGGAGTTGTTACCAGCAAGTGAACAGTGTCAGATGTTTGGAGACACAAGAGACTGCAGAGCAACACCCAAAAAGCCGGAGGAACTCAGTGGGTCAGGCAGCATCTATGGAGGGAAGTGGACAGTCGACGTTTCGGGTTGAGATCCTGTCTGAGTGCATCCGGGTGGAGAGATGGGGTGACTCAGCGAGAAAGCTATCAGCAGTTTAATAAAAGAAAGCGTGCGCTAACGAGAGGTGTCTTGGGGTTCATAACGTTTGATTTGATCTAAAGAAGAGTTGGGGAAGGCAATGGTGTTTTCCATGGGTAACCTCTGCATTGTTTCCCAGTGAAGAGATCCGAGTACTGTACTTGAGGACAGAGTCTGGAAGAATTTGCATAAAATCAGATTTCTATAGGTCAGGTCTTCCGTAACTTAGGGAGCCCCTAGGTACCAGCCCAGTGACTTAACCATTATATCACCAGAGGCCTGCTGTTGATATAATACTTGCCTTCATCGGTCAGAGCAGTGAGTATAAAAGTCAGGAAGTTAAGTTGTAGCTGTATAAAACTTTGGTCAGGCCACATACTGAGTATTGTGTACAGTACTGGTTGCCATACTACAGGAAGGATGTGGAGGCTTTGGAGAGGGTGCAGAAGACCCTCACAGGGATATTCCCTGGATTAGAGAATATTAGTGATAAGGAGAGGCTGGACAAACTTGGATTGTTTTCTCTGGAGCGTCGGAGACTGAGGGGAGACCTGGTTGAAGTATATAAAATTATGGGAGGCATAGACAAGGCCTTTTTCCCAGGGTGGAAATGTCAAATACTAGAGGACATACATCTAAGGTGAAAGGGGGAAAGTTTCAACGCCAGTTGCGAGGCAAGTTTTTACACAGCGTAGAACGCACTGTTAGGGGAGGGGGTGGAAGTAGATATGACAGTGATATTTAAGAGGCATTTAGACACACATGAACAGGCAGGGAACGGGGGCTTATAGACCATCTGCAGACAGATGGAATTAGTTAGAGGGGTAGACAATGGGATTGGTTTGGTATTGGTTTATTGTCACTTGTACCGAGGTACAGTGAAAAACTTGTCTTACAAACCGATCTTACAGGTCAATTCATTACACAGTGCAGTCACATTAAGTTAGTACAGAGTGCATTGATGAAGTACAGGTAAAAACAATAACAGTACAGAGTAAAGTGTCACAGCTACAGAGAAAGTGCAGTGCAATAAGGTGCAAGGTCACAACAAGGTAGATCGTGAGGTCATGAGGTCATAGGTCATAGTCCATTTCATTGTATAAGGTAACTGTTCAATCACTAACTCAATCACTGTGGAGTAGAAGGTGTCCTTAAGTCTGGTGGTACGTGCCCTCAGGTTCCTGTATCTTCTACCTGATGGAAGAGGAGAGAAGAGAGAATGTCCTGGGTGGGTGGGGTCTTTGATTATGCTGGCTGCTACACCAAGACAACGAGAGGTAAAGACAGAGTCCAAGGAGGGGAGACTGGTGTCCGTAATGTGCTGGGCTGTGTCCACAACTCTCTGCAGCTTCTTGCGGTCTTGGGCAGAGCAGTTGCCATACCAAGCCGTGATACATCCTGATAGGATGCTTTCTATGGGGCATCGGTAAAAGTTGGTGAGAGTCAAAGGGGACAAACCAAATTTCTTTAGCCTCCTGAGGAAGTAGAAGCGCTGGTGAGCTTTCCTGGAGTATCCTGGTTGGCACAGACATAGTGAGCCAAAGGGCCTGTTCCTGTGCTGTACTGTTATATGTTCTATGTCAGCTTAGATGGAGCATCCAACCGTGTTCTCAAGTTGGGGGGTAGCCTGTAAGGAGCTTAGCTGAAGCATCCTATTGTAGAGCAGTGTCAAGATTCCACCCAAGGCAGCAGATTCCACCCAGTCTCTTAGCATTTGCAATGCAAGAGGCTCAAAGTAAAATGCCCAGCACCAGTGTAAAGTCTGTGTGCGTGAACCCTCTTGAAACTGCGAAAAAAAAACATCCAGCCCTGTGGCAAAAGGTGGTTGCTGTGGTAACAATTCTACTTATCCCAGCTTCACACCGCTGTTGCTTGATTGAATTTGGTGCAATGAGGAGAATGTTATTTTATTCATCAAGGGATATGGGTATCACTTCTCATGCAGTTCCTTGGATTCAAGAGTGACTTGATTCGAGGAGGGCTTCCCAGGAGTTAGTGGAGAGATTGCACTATCTTCGGGAAGCTTTCAGCACATCCTTGAATCTCTTTGTCCCTGAATCTCCTCCCGTGACAGAGCTTGGTAAAAGAGCATCAGTTTTGGCAGTCAGGTGCTGGGCATGCGAATGTTGGCCCGACCTGAAGATAAAGAAGCCTTCATTGTTGACGATGATGTCCCAGGAGAGCATGGTGCTGATTTGCTAATCCTTACGTTGAACTTGGAGGATTTTGCAGATGCAGCATTGGTGATATTTCTCCAGGGCATTGATGTGGCTGCAGCAGGTAGCCCAGGTCTCAGTGGAGGAGGGCATAGATCACTGCTGCTCGAGAGGCCCTCAGCTTTGTACTGAGTTGAGGTCTTGATTTCAAGGATCACTAACAGTCCTGCAATTAACATTTCTTTTTGTTTAGTTCCAAATTTACTTGGTTTTTTGAATTTAAATTCTCAACTGCCATGGTGGGATTTGAACTCTTTTCAATCGATCAATGGTCTAGAACTTTAGCTGCCAACCCAGTAACTCAACCAGGACACTACAGTATGCTTATTGAATAGTTACTGCAGGGTATGATGGGCACAGATTAGAGTGATATTGCCTGGGATTTAGGAAGTGGTTTGATTAAAGTTTTTAAAATACTAAGTGCAATTAATACAATAGCTGAGGAACAGTTGTTTTCATCGGTCTTGAGCACAGAGGGTCACAATGAGAATCATGTTTCCAGAAGTGAGGCTAGGAAACAATCATGCAGTACATGCAAGGAATAGTCAAACTATGAAATTCTCCCCAACTGGATGGTAAGTCAGTTGTTAGTATTGAACCAAAGATTGATAGATTTCTGTCAACTTGAGGTGATTTGGAGAAAGACTGGCCGTGTAGAATTAGGACATAAATTAGTCATTATCAAATTGAACAGCGGGACATGTTCATGTGGCTGTGACCTCCTCTTGCCCCTACCACAAAATTAATGTTTTTTCAAAGGGCTATTGGCTGGTGATAACTTGAAAGTGGAATCATATTCCAGTCTTGACATCTCTGCCATGTAGCTCATTTTGTCACCTAATACCTCGACTGCCAGAAAGCCTAACAATTCCAAAAACGGATGCGAACCTGGCACAGGATAAGTAGCGCCTTGCTGAAGGGCAGCAAGGTCAAATTCAGGCATGACGGATCCCTATACTTTGCTGGCAGTCTGTTGGATGACAAATATTGATCGTGTATTGTGTGTTTTAGTGAAGCTAGAGAGAGCTACAGATTTTATTGGGTCTTATATCGTTTGAGCATCAGTGTCATTACCCTGGCAGCTGATCTATAAATTGGTAGATGGTTGCAGTCAAGCTTTGAGTCAACGTTGTACAAAACACTTAGGGCATATTTGTCAGACAGCTTTCAGGAAACATTTTCTTAGTAAGGATTTATTCACATTGGAGTTTGTGCAATGTATATGTACTCAACGAATTCAGGATGAGCTAGTTGTTTTATTTTTGAGAAGAGATTAAGCAAGATAGACCCATACACCTGGAGTAATGAGAGATAATCTCATGCAATGGTCATAGTGTCATACAGCAAGGAAACAGGCCCTTTGGCCCAACTGGTCCATGCTGACCAATATGCCTACTTAGCTAGTCCCATTTGACCATGTTTGGTGCATATCCCTCTTAACCTTTCCTTTCCATGTACCTATCCAAGTGCCTTTTAAATGTTGTTAATGTACCTGCCTCAACCACTTCCTCTGGAAGATCATTCCATGTACTGACCACCCTCTGTGTGGAAGAAGTTGCCCCTCAGGTTCCTAATAAGTCTCTCCCCTCTCACCTTCAACCTATGCCTACTAATTCTGGATTCACCAGCCCTGGGAAAAAGACTGCGTGCATTCACCCTATCTATGCCCCTCATGATTTTATACACCTCCATGAGATCACCCCTCATTCTTCAATGAATAACGTCCCAGCCTACTGAACCTCTCTCTACAACTCAGTCCCTCAAGTCCTGGCAACATCCTCATAAATCTTTTCCGCACTCTTTCCAGCTGAATGGCATCATTCCTATAGCAGGGCGACCAAAACTGGACACAGTACTCCAAGACTCACCAAAGTCTTGTACATCTGGAGAGGGATTTCCAGGATAGATGTCAAAAGGACATTTTCTCTGGCTAGTGAGCCGAGTCACAGGGGCCATACCCTCAGGAGAAGGAGTCGACTGTTTGAGACTGAGATAAGAGAAATTTCTTTGAGTAAAGACGTTTTTGGAATCCTCGACTCTAGAGATCTGTGAATCTTCAACCATTGGGTATGTTCAAGGTTGGGAGAGAGATATTTGGTTACAAAGGCGTCACAGGATTTGGGGATTGGATGGTAAAATGGACAAATGATGGTTCATCAACCATAATCATACTGAATGGCAGAGCAGACACAAAATGTCAAATAGCCTACTTCTGCTCCTATTTCTTATGGTATTTTTCCTATTCTTAATGTGTTGGGGTTGTTCAAGTGTGACTTCACAGAAAACTGAACAGATATGGACATTTAGCAACTTCAGAAATATCTTCTCTATCAAATGTTGGATTTCACACTTGAAGAAAATTGGTCTCCTGAACATTGGCGTTTGGAGCTGGTGTCTGCAAAACAGTTTCATTGCATCTGAAATTGGGCTTAACTAGGAGCCCCGTGAAGGCTGTGACATGAATTCAATGTCATAAATAATTCAGGCGCTAAGTCCTTAGAAGATGCTCTGTGTAAGGTTAACATCCAAGATAAAAGAAAATCACATCTTGGCTCAATGTATGTTGAGTGTTGAATACATGAGAATCTCAAGCTATTTGTCTTTGGTTTTCATTCTAAAACTATTGAAAGCAAAACAAAGACTCTTCTCTCCTGGACAAAGTAATTGTCGCATTAAGATATTTAGAAAAGTACCCCTTGATCTTCTATCACCAGCCCTCCCTTACATTTGATCTCTTACCCCTTTCCCTTCATTGCCGATGGATCTTTTGATCTTAGTATTCAACATACCTGACGACTGAGTGTCCACAGCCATACAACGGAAGGCATTCCATAGATTCACACCACTTTGACTGAATAAATGCCTTCTCATCTCAGTCCTAAATAGGCAGTTTCTCATGCCCCCAGTCCGTGAAACTCCAGTCGGAAGAAACGGTCTCTCTGTCAACTTTTAAGCCTTTCAGAATATTATATATTCTAGGTAAGTCATGTACCATTCTTCTGAATGGCAACGACTTGGACCCTATCTACTCAAACTTTGCTCTTTTCTTGCGATGTAGGGTCCCGACCCAAAACATCGACCACTTACCTGCCTCCACAGATGCTGCCTGACCCGCTGGGTTCCTCCAGCAGTTTGCTTTTTGGTCCTTTGGCTGTTCAGGCGCTGAAGAGCTACAATTAGTCCGATCTGTCGAACGGTTTGGGATAGGCTTGCGCTGATAATAACTACAGGAAGAAGCTCCACAATCAAGGAATGTTAAAAGCTTGGAAAAAAACCCCTGGATGGAATGACCCTGTTCTTAGCACTCTTCTCATCTGCTTCAGAAGTTCCATCATTGACCATAAGAACAGTCATTTCACTTGATCTTTAGTTTCCTTCCTTTTTCTCCTGTGGGACTCCCCCTGTGTGGATGCGGGATTGTTGGAAATATTACAGGCTACTGGATATTACAAAATTGGGTATGAAACTCCAATGTGGTACTGAGGGAGGTCCGCACTGCTGGAAGCGCTGTCTTTTGGGTGAGGTGTTAAATTGGTATTGGTTTATCATTGCCACGCGTTACGTTGCAGTTGTAGAAGATGTTGCCGAGGCTGCTCCTGGGGTACTGTGTACAGTTTTGGTTACCCTTTTAGAGGAAAGGCATCATTAAGCTGGAAAGAGTGTAACAAAGATTTCCGAGAATGTTGCCAGGAGTCAAAGGCCTGAGGCATCGGGAGAGCTTGGGCAGGCTAGATGCCCTTCTAAGCTAGTCCCATTTGCCCACGTTTGGTCCCTATCACTTGAAACCTTTCCTATCCATGTACCTGTCCAAGTGTCTTTTAAATGTTGTTATTGTACCTGCCTCAACCACTTCCTCTGGCAGCTCGTTCCATACATGTAATAAGACTATTGAACAGTTCCCTTATACAATGAGATGGACTATGACCTCACGATCTACCTTGTTGTGACCTTGCACCTTATTGCACTGCACTTTCTCTGTAGCTGTGACACTTTACTCTGTACTGTTACTGTTTTTACCTGTACTACATCAATGCACTCTGTACTAACTCAAGGTAACTGTACTGTGTAATGAATTGACGATCGGTTTGTTAGACAAGCTTTTCACTGTTCCTCGGTACAAGTGACAATAATAAACCAATACCAATACCAATACCAATACACACACCACAGTCTGTGTGAAGAAATTACCCCTTTTAAATCTTTCCCCTTGGCACGTAGGAGACTGAGGGATGATCTTATAGAGGTGTGTAAAACTATGAGAGGCATAGATAGGGTGAATGCACTAGGGAAAGTAAATCAATAACTGGAGAGCATAAGTTTAAGGTGAGAGGGGAAAGATTTAAAAGGGACTTGAGGGGCAACTTCTTCACACAGACCGTAGTGTGTGTGTGGAACGAGCTGCCAGAGGAAGTGGTTGAGGCGGGTACAGTAACAACATTTAAAAGATACTTGGACAGGTACATGGATAGGAAAGGTTTAGAGTGATAGGGACCAAACGTGGGCAAATGGGACTAGCTTAGAGGGGCATCTTGGTCGTCGTGGACAAGTTGGGCTGAAGGGCCTGTGTCCGTGCTGTATTATTCTATGGCTCTGTGATTCTATGCACTGACATACAGTGAAAAGCTTCTGTCTGCGTGCCGTCCAGATGGATCATTCCATACACAAGTACACCGATGCAGTAAAAAGGAAACAGAATGCAGAATGTAGTGTTGAAGTTACAGGGAAAGTGCTGTGCAGGCAGACAGACAAAGTGCAAGGGCCACGATGAGGTAGATTGGACAACAGGCGTTCATCTTTTAGTGTATGAGGCCCCATCAAGGCCCCATACATTGAGGCCCCATCAGCTTGATTGGCTGCCTATTAAAGATCTCCGGAGGCCATTTCAAAGAAGAACAGGGCAGTACAGTGGGGCAACAGAGTTGCCATCAAACAGTACCAGCGACCTGGGTTGATCCTGACCTTGGGGGGGGGGGGGGGGGTGTGTGTGTGTGTGTGTGTGTGTGTGTGTGTGTGTGTGTGGGGAGTTTGCATGCTTTCTCGGTGACCTCTTGGGTTTCCTCCTCTGGTTCCCTCCCACATCCCAACGGCATGCAGCAGGCTATTGAGCAACTGCAAATTTCTTTCAGTGCAGGTAGATGGCAGAAGAATCAGGCGCCTGTGAGAGAGAACAGGTTACAGGGGAAATATATGGGGGAATAGGACCGATGAGAATGGTGGAAGATCTGGCACAGACTTGATAAGCTGAATGTCTAAAATACGGAAGTTTTACCTGTTATCTTGGCCAGTACTTACCCCCAATCAACATAACTAAAACATTTTATCGGGTCATTGCTCTTTGCGAGAACTTGATGTGTGCATTGGCCGCTGGTTCCTTCGATAAAGAGAGACGCAAGAGACTGCAGATGCCGGAATATGGAGCAAAGAACAATCTGCTGGACGAACTCAGCGGGTTGAGCAGGACTGATACAGGGTTTCGACCTGAACCTTTGACAATTCCTTTCCTCCTACAGATGCTGCTCAATCCATTGAGTTCCTCCAGCGCCTTTTGTGTTGCTCCAGATTCCAGCATCTGCACTCTCCTGTGGCTCCTCCAGCAGATTGTTTTTTACTTAGATAGAGGCGCTGAATACATTTCAGGAGTATTCGATAAGGTGCAAAAATATTAAGTACATCCTGAGAATGTAAAGAGAGATGTGTGAATACAAGTCTTCAGTCTTACTGGGGCTTGAATTTTTGGTTGTCTTGGTATTACAAATTACTGCACTCCATCAGAGGGCAGACTGAAGCAGGCTTTCTGTTACCATCACCAGAAAGAAAGTGTACCAAGGAGAAAAAGTGATATGAGTGAAGACTCTTACAACAGAGATAACAAATCCATTTGACAGAATCCATGTCTTTGTTACAAGATTCTCTCCACTTAAATGTAGCCCTGTTGTTGTTGTTAACAGATTTACTTTCCTTTCGTCCTGATTTTCCTACCTATCTTCTTTTTCATGGTGTAGGTACTAACTTTGCCAGGGGCAGCAAGTTGTTCCATGTCTTGTGAACTGCGCGAGGTGTACAATGTGTCTATCATTATCTTGTGAGATTTACAAATAAAAGTCTTTGAGATTATCTTGTGAAAGGCAGGTAGATTTGCTCCATTTTTTTCTTAAGAATGGGTTTGACAGACATTTGTGAGAGATTTGTTGTGATATACGAGCTCAGAGTGCAAGGTTTTATCCTGACAGATTTTTGTCAATAAGACTGCCGTCCTTGAAATTGGACCTACTGTGTCCCTATAATATTATGTAAAGTGGAAATAAAAATTGTTTTGGGTGATTGCTCTCGTTTCCAGATGAAATCTTGCCCATTGGAAAACCAATCAGGTCTCATTTCTCCTTGGTCTTTGGAGCATGTGATGACATCACCAATGTGTGAGATGTTCGTTTCTTCATTAACGTTCTCCCCCCTCCCATCGGGCAGAAGAGATGAGAGCCTGAAAACACATCCCACTCAAGGACAGCTTCTGTCCCGCTGTTATAAGACTATTGAACAGTCCCCTAGTATGAAAAGATGGGCTCTTGACCTCACAGTCTACCTCATTGTGGTCTTGCACCCTATTGTCTATCTTAACTGCACTTTCCCTGTACCTGTATTCTGCATTCTCTTATTGGTTTCCCTTGTACTACCTCATTGCACTGTTGTAATGAAATGATCTGTATGGATAGCATGCAAAACAAAGTTTTTCACTGCACCTCGGTAATAAAGCAATTTACCAAAAAGTTTACAATTAAAATTGGTGCAAAAATGTGCAACCTACGACCTGTGTTTCTCACTCAGTGTCAAACAAGCAGCAAGTCCCAACCACACATCAATTAATGTGCCTCTGCCGGGGCATCAAGGTTTCACCCCGTTATTGTGCCTACCTGGTTGGTCACTCGAGCAGCTCAGCTCTATGTGCTTGTGTACATGAGGAAATTTTCTAAAGCGGAGATCGGAGCTCTGATCTCCACCTGCCTTGTGATGCCCCCTCACAGTGGTTTGACGCTGTTTAGATGACTGGAACGAATGCATGGGTGTCACCACAAGATGGGTGATGGTGGTGGGGGTTGGGAGGGATGTGTGGTTAAGATGTGTTCATTGCTACCACTATTCTCCACATTTTTCCATGGCAACCATTGCACAGGTGCTTGGCACCCAAATAATTTCACCAAATTTAGTAAGTTTTTGCTAGCCTTCTATTTGGGCACTGACACTGATACAACACAGATTGAGTCACCAAAAATAGGGGTAGTACAGTTTCTCACAGAGTGAAACAACAGGCCCTTCAGCCCACTGAGTCCACACCAACCATTAAACACACATTGAGACTAATCCTACACTAATCCCATTTCATTCTCCCCAAATTCCTATCAACTCCCACCCCCCCCCCCCCCCCCAGATTCTGCCACTCACCTACACACTCAGGGCAAGTACAGTGGTCAGTTAACCTACCAACCTGCACGTCTTTAGGATGTCGGAGGAAGCTGGAGCACTTGGGGACAGTGTGCGTGGCTCAATCTTATTTTACGCCCTTCAAAAATTCTCAAAAAGTTGTTTGTAAATTGAGATTCAGTCACAGGGAGAATGTGCAAACTCTACAAAGTCTGCACCTGAGTTTCTGACATTGTGAGGCAGTATCTCTGCTGGATTGATTTATAAAACTAACCATTGACTTCTCATCAGTTGTCTGCAGAAGAGGGTTCCAAACTTCTATCAGCTCCTGTGTGTGTTTAAACGTTTGCTAGCTTCACGACTTCGTGATGTATCCCTAATCTATGCACTATGCATTAACCATGGACTCCAAAACCAGCAGAAATAGTTTCTTGCAAGCTATAGTATCAGCTCCTCCTAATAGCCTGACAGCTTCAATCAAAACACTGGTTAACCTTCTAAAGTCAAGGGAATTTAATGCTGGTTTGTGTAATCTCTCCTTGTAATTTTACACATGGAATCTAGTTATTATTCTGGAGGCTTAGTAAAGTGTATCCATGTTGTTCTTTAACTATAGATCTAATCTTATGGAAGAAAACCTCCTTTATTTGGTTGTTTCTTTCTGTAATTGCTCAGTGCTGTTCTCCAGTGGCTACCACCAGGAAGTGTGAGGGAGGCTCGCCTGGCAGGTTCTGTTCATACATGGTCATGTTTGGGTGGGATGTTGGGAATTTATGTTTCTCCTGTGACGGGATATGCCTTTGGAATTTAAGAGAACTCAGTGGGGACTGCTGATTGGTTTTGTGAACCGTTAAATCAATGTGTAATGTTTTATTTATTTGCTGAAAGCACAGGTGGGTTGCATGAGAGAAAAATGCGGCTGTGAAAATGGGCACTTAAGTATGCCAAACAATACTTGAGTGAGCACACATCAGCCTTCTGTTTATTTTTTGTACAGAGAGAAGTTCTCAGTGCTCTCTCTCAACCTGCCTATGAGGGTCACAGAACTAATCTACACTGTGTGACCAGGTCTCAGAATCAATGAGTAAAATGAAAATGGCTGCGGGCTTTAACCCTTGGCCTCCAACGCAATGAGGGTGAGTCACATGCTGGACTTGGAGAATTGCAGGTGTAAGAAGGGTAACACAAAGCAATCAGGTCAGTGTTAAATTCAGTTCCCTGAATCCTTCTGCTTAAGAGAGGAGGCGAATGAAAATATAAATGATCAATATTGTGAGCAATTTTGAGCCCCATATCTAAGGAAAGATGTGTTGGCCTTGGAGAGGGTGCAGAGGAGAATGATCCCTGGTATGAAAAGGTTAGTGTAAGAGGAGCATTTGATATCTCTGGGCCTGTACAGAAGGATGGGGGGGGATCTCATTGAAACCTACCAGATACTGAAAGGCCTGGATAGAGTGGATGTGGAGAGGATGTTTCCATTAATCGGAAAGTCTAGGATCTGAGGGCACAGCCTCAGAATAAAGAGACATCCCTTTAAAAGTGAGATAAGGAGGGATAGTGTAGCGGTTAGCGTAACACTGTTGCAGCACCAGCAACCCAGGTCTATTCCGCCGCTGTCTGTAAGGAGTTTGTATGTTCTCCCCGTGTCTGCGTGGGTTTCCTCCGGGTACTCCAGTTTCCTCCCACATTCCAAAGACGTACAGGTTAGGAAGTCGTGGGCATGCTACGTTGGTGCTGGAAGTGTGGCAACACTTGCGGGCTGCCCCTAGAACACTCTGTGCAAAAGATGCATTTCACTGTGTGTTTTGATGTACATGTGACTAATAAACATATCTGATCTTACCTTATCTTAATTTCTTCAGCCAGAGGGTAGTGAATCTGTGGAATTCGTTGCCACGGAGGGCTGTGGAGGCCAAGTCATTGTGTGTATTTAAGGCAGAGATTGATCGGTAAAGGGGTTAAGAGTTACGGGGAGAAGGCAGGAGAATAGGGTTAAAATAAAAATCATCCATGATTGAATGGCGGAGCAGACTCAATAGGCTGAATGGCCTAAATTTGCTTCTATATCTTATATTTTGTAGTCTAAGTTGCATGAGGTTCTCTGTAGAGTTGGAGCTGATGGCTGCCTGTTTTTTGTATCTCTGTATTTACCATAAACATCAGCCTGCAAAGAAAGGCCATTTGGCCTGTTATGCCTATGCCAGCTTCATACAACTCTACTACGCATTGCCTCCTGTAGCTTGCTGTTATTTCCTTCAGTTAAACCATTCATCATGGCTTAGCCCTGAGAATAGGGCTGGTGTCATTACATTTCAAAAATAAAGGACAGGTTGTAGGCAGGGATTTTCTTGAGTGAGGCTTGATGTGGCCAGGGCTTGTTTCACCTCGTCAGGGCAGTGTCTGTTGGTCGCCACTGGGAGAATGGTAAGGTCAGCGGGAACTGACTGTGGCGTCAGCCTGCAGAACGCTGAACTGTGTGGTTGTTGGGTTACTCTGGGATGATTAGTTCCCTGGAACCGATTCAGCTCAGGACTGACCAGGATTTGTGCTTGTGGATCGATGCCTGGGTCAGGGAAATTGTACTGGAAAAACAGTATTCATATTGCTGTAATTCAGTGCAGACAATTTCCCATTGAAACTTCAGAGTCCAGTCATAGAGTCTTACACCATGGAAACAGGACCTTTGGCCTAACTTTAAAACCATGGCAAACTGACTCACAGTAGCAGCACACACTGGTGAGACCAAACACTGAGAAGCAAAACCTTTCCCTTCACTTCAACGCATTTCTTACACATAGAACCATGTGCAGGTTTTGAATGCACTGAGTTGTCGAACTGTGTAAACTGTCTTGGATGAATAGGTCTTTAAGTTACAACTACACGCCAGATTGGAGTCATAAAGTTATAGTCATAAAGCATTGCAACATGTCTGTGCGAACTGTTGCAACCATCTGTATTGATCCCATTTACCTGCAATAAGTACATAGCCTTCTGTGCCTTGGCAAGTCAAGTGCCTATCCAGATAAGTCTTTAATAGTCACATGTACATCGAAACACACAGTGAAATGCACCTTTTGCGGGGTCACTTCCGGCGCCAACATAGCATGCCCACAACTTCCTAACCCGTACGTCTTTGGAATGTGGGAGGAAACCGGAGCACCCAGAGGAAACCCATGAAGATGCGGGGAGAACGTACAAACTCCTTACAGACAGTGGCCGGAATTGAACCCGGGTCACTGGCGCTGTAATAGTGTTACGCTAACCACTACACTACTGTGGAGGCAGATATGATTGTATCTGCCTCCACCATCATCTCAGGCCGACATTTCCCAATTCCAATTACTCTCTGTGTGAAAAAAAAATCCTCCCAGATCCCCTCTAAACCTCTTCCTTCTCACCTTGAACCTTCACACTTGTCTTAGACATCTCCACCATGGGAAAAAAGAATCTTATGATCCCCCTCATAATTTTGAAGCCCTCTTTTAGGTCACCTCTCAGCTTCCACTGCTCCAGGGAAAACAGACCCAGACCATCCAATCTCTGCTTATTACTGAAGATCCAATCCAGGCAGCATCCTGGTGAATCTCCTCTGCACCCTCTCCAGAGTGTGAATGATCTTCAGACAGAGGACCGTACCTTGAACCTCCACGTTTAATAATGGCATCTCAGATGTGTTAATGGAAATACCTCCAAAGAGTAAAAAAACAGTCAATATATTCCGAAGGATTTCTGTTTGCTGTTGTGGAGGAAGGGGGTCACTTTAACAATGCTGCCAATACTGACTTTGGAATCAACATTTGCACCAACCCTATTGTTACTTGCCGAATGAAGTTAACTATTTAAACAAAAAGACTTCAGGAGAGTTTAAAGTACTTCACATCTAATTAAAATGGAGTCATTGTTTTAGGAAATATGGCAGTAAATCTGTGCACAGCAAGCTCCCAGAAACACAAAATCTAGTTTTGTGATTATGTTTGAACTTAGGAACACAAGGAAGTAGGAGCAGGAGTAGGCCCCTCAAGCCTGCCCCACCATTCAGTGTGATCGTGGCTGATTTGCCCCAGGCCTCATCTCCTCAAAAGTAAACCGAGAATCTCCCCTCTCCCCCACAACATCGTTGCCATGGTAACTGCTTGCCGTGCTTCAGTTTAACACCTTCATAGCCCTTCCAGCAGTGCAGACTCCCTCCGTACCGCACTAGGGCATCAGAGTTGTGCTCAGAAACTGAACCTGTGCTCAGGGGTAAGAGTGCCGCCCGCTGCATCATGGCACATTACAGCAGTGACTGCACTTACACTGAGAACACTGAGGCAAATCATACCTAGTTCCTTACTGACTCCAACAATGGTTGAGGGTCAGTAAAGTGGTCATTGATGAAATGTTGCAGTGAAAGCATTATAGTCTATGTGTGCCGTACACTGTCCTCCGCCTCTGCAAAAGCATTAAAAAAAGAGAACTGTCGGTGGCCATAAGGTCATTTGATGCTCGTGAGTCAGAACCATCGCCAGGCTTTTGATGTAACACTGAAGTAGGGCTTTTTGGATGAATGGCAGATTAGTCTGACTCTGTGTGAACGACCATGGCCATTGTTGAAAGAGAAAAATACCGAAAGCAATTTAGAGTACTTGAGGCTTAAGTACGGAAGTGAAAATTTAGTGGACAATTTGCTTTCTCATTTTGTCCCATTTTCTCTCATTCTCGTGCTATTTGTAGGCTGAACAATAGCAACCAGCTGGGATATCACACAGGTGGCCATTCCTCATGTTTTAGCCTGGGCAGTGAGTCTCAGCAGGCCAGTTGACCCTCCAGCAGAACTGGATGATTCTGGTACAAACAGAAAAAGCAAGTTGTCTGAAATTGTTGAAGTGGGTGTTAATTCTGGAAGGTTGAAACATGTTCAGACGGGAGATGAGGTTGTGTTCCTCAAGTTGTATTGGGTCTCAATGCAACAGGACAAGAAGGCACAGGCAGAGTTGGAGTGAGATGGAAAACTGAAGTGACAGACAACAAAATACAAAGGGTCACCTCTGCCAAATGTATGGAAGTGTTCCGCAAAGCAGTCAATTTCAACTATTGGTATTGGTTTATTATTGTCACTTGTACCAAGGTAAAATGAAAAACTTGTCTTGCATACCGATCGTACAGGTCAATTCATTACGCAGTGCAGTTACATTGAGTTAGTATAGAGTGTGTGGATGTAGTACAGGTAAAAACAATAACAGTACAGAGTAAAGTGTCACAGCTACAGAGAAAGTGCAGTGCAATAAGGTGGAAGGTCACAACAAGGTAGATCGTGAGGTCAGAGTCCATCTCTTCGTATAAGGGAACCATTCAATAGTCTTATCACAGTGGGGTAGAAGCTGCCCTTAAGTCTGGTGGTGTGTGCCCTCAGGCTCTTGTATCTACTGCCTGATGGAAGAGGAGAGAAGAGAGAATGACCCGGGTGGGTAGGGTCTTCAATTATGCTGGCTGCTTCGCCAAGGCAGCGAGAAGTAAAGACAAAGTCCAAGGAGGGGAGGCTGGTGTCCGTGATGCGCTGGGCTGTGTCCACAACTCTCTGCAGTTTCTTGTGGTCCTGGGCAGAGCAGTTGCCGTACCAAGCCGTGATGCATCCAGATAGGATGCTTTCTATGGTGCATCGGTAAAAATTGGTGAGAGTCAAAGGGGACAAACTGAATTTCTTTAGCTTCCTGAGGAAGTGGAGGTGCTGGTGAGCTTTCTTGGCCATGGCATTAACCTGCTGTTTCCATTTGTTTCAGTGCTGGTCAGTTCTGCTATAGGGTTAGCCATCTGTAATATGAAATTCTTTCTTCTCTCTCTGCAGATACCTGCATTTCCAGTGTTCTCCTTTGGGTTTAAGGTTACAATAATATCTCTGACCTGCACTTCACAACTTTAACTTTGCTTTCTCTCTATCTCTCTCCTTTATCAGCTCTGTAAACAGCAGGATCACCTTGGTAACCCTGGTCTCACCCTACCAGTGATATCACCTATCCCTGTCCTACCTTCTCTGCAACTTGAAACAAACTCATTCATTCAGTTTCCCAGTTCTGTTGAAGAGTCTTCAGTCTGAAAGGTTAACCCTTTCTCTTCCCACAGACAATGCCTGACCTGCTAAGTGTTTCCAACATTTTCTGTTTTTATTTCAAATTTCAAGCGTCTGCAGTTTACTGATTTACACTTAGTTTCAGAGATGGTATCCCAGCCTTCAACACTAAATCTTGGCTCAATACTGATCGCTTGGTCCATTTAGACTTTAGTCAAAGTTGCTGTCTGCCTATTCAGGAGGACATTGTTGTGGCGCAGTTCAAAGACAAATAGGGAATTCCTCTGCTTTTCCCTTGAAAAGCAACATGTAATTTGTATCTTGCTGTCTAACATATCTCCATACATACCGCCATGGACTCTGTCTACACTTCTTGCTGCCTCGGGAAAGAAGCCAACATAATCAAAGACCCCACCCACCCCGGACATTCTCTCTTCTCCCCTCTCCCATCGGGCAGAAGATACAAAAGCTTGAAAACACGTACCACCAGGCTCAAGGACAGCTTCTATCCTGCTGTTATGGCTTTGCACCTTATTGTCTACCTGCACTGCTCTTTCTCTGTCACTTTATTCTGCATTCTGTTAATGTTTTCCCTTGTACTGCCTCAATGCACTGTTGTAATGAAATGCTGTATGGATGATATGAAAGCAAAGTTTTTCACTGTACCTTGTACAAATGACAGTAGTAAACCAATTTACCAAATTTACCAATTTACACTAACATCCACTGCATGTAATTCTTTGTGAAGTATCTTGAAACCTTTTTGAGACTTTGATGACATCAGAGTGCCTTGTTTGGCACTTAAGCATGGTAAAAGGATAAGGACCTATATACACAATCGTAGTATGCAACTGATCAAAATTACACAAATAGACAATCGATTTTTTGGATTGCTGTGATTAGCCTCTGTAAGTTGCCCCAAGTGTGTACATGAGTGGTTGAATCTGGGGAGATTTGCTGGACATGTGAGGAAGATAAAATGGGATTAGCGAAAGGCTAATGTAAATGGGTGGTTATGGTTGGTGTGGACTTGGTGAGCAAAATGGCTGCTTCTGCACTATGTGATTCTATGACTTTTGTTTAAGAATCTGCTTGGCTAGATCCAGCATTGCCTCGGTCTAAAAACATCTTACCTGTGTGTTGGATTCAACTGCTTTATAAGATAAAATATCTTTATTAGTCACATGTACATCAAAACACACCGTGAGATGCATCTTTTTGCGTAGAGCGTTCTGGGGGGCAGCCCGCAAGTGTCGACACGCTTCCGGCGCCAACACGGCACGCCCACGACTGCCTAACCCGTACGTCTTTGGAATGTGGGAGGAAACCGGAGCACCCGAATGAAACCCACGCAGACACGGGGAGAACTTACAAGCTCCTTACAGACAGTGGCCGGAACTAAACCCAGGTCACTGGTGCTGTGAAGCGTTATGCTAACCGCTGCACTACGGTGCCATTAGCACAGAACCCTCCCTGTTTAGCTGTATATCTAAATGGCTCATAAATGTAATTATATTTGATTCTACCACCTCCTCTGTTAAAAGACTCCACATCAGTTCAAGTACGTATGAATGTCTGATTAAGGTGGGCAGAGCATCATGCTCCTTAGTGAAGGATTGTACCAAGGATTTGACTTTTAATTGTCTTGCTCCTTTAGTTCAATCGAACACATTATCACCCCATGTAAAATTGTGTTTCGGTGCTTAGTTTATCTGCTGATTTAAATTTCTTTTCAACTAGTGCTATCTTTTTGCCTAAAGGGACTCCTTCTGAACAAATTAGTTATGGATTCCCTCACGTTCCTTGAAGTAATGAAAATGTTAGCACTATAATTCGTGGGTACGACAGCGCTGGAGGTACTTCAATATGCAGTGGAGTATTTAACTTTTGTCAAGTGTACCATGACCCAAGCTTCTCCACACAATTAATCAAAGCAAAATCTCTGCTCAATCTACTTCCAGATGTGCTGAAGCCTTCGAGCTCAAGGATAATATTGTTTTTAAATGTGCATTATTACTTATTAATATCGCAAATTGGCAATCTGCATTTGATTGTTGTAACTTAAGTAAAATATTCAAGTGCATTTATGTCAAAGAAAAATTACCAAGAGAGGATAGCGGGAAAAAAACACCAGAGGCATTTAAATAAAATTAGATTAAAATTTAATTATTTGGTCCATAGACATATGTTCCATAATGGTTGAATAATTATGGTGTACAGTAGCATTGTGTGTGTGTGTGTGTGTTACTGGCCTAAGAATCCAGGAACATTGACTAATGATCCTGAGACATGAGTTCAAATCCATGACAGCTGAGGAAGTTAAATGTCGTTAATTAAACAAACCCGCAATAGAAAGCTAGTATGAGTATTTTGGTGACGAACAACACAATTGTTGTAAAAACCTATCTGGCTTACTTATATACTTTACAGAAGGGAATCTGCTGTCCTCGTCCAATGGGCTTCTATGTAACTCTAGAATGCTTATATTTTTGCTAGTCTTAGGCAGTCCTTGGGAACCGAGGATAAGATAAGATCAGATTTCTTTATTAGTCACATGTACATCGAAACACACAGTGAAATGCACCTTTTGCATCGAGTGTTCTGGGGGCAGCCTGCAAGTGTCGCCACGCTTCCGGTGCCCACAACTTCCTAACCCGTACGTCTGTGGAATGCAGGAGGAAACCGGAGCACCCGGAGGAAACCCACGCAGACACGGGGAGAACGTACAAACTCCTTACAGACAGTGGCCGGAATTGAACCCGGGCCACTGGCGCTGTAAAGCGTTACGCTAACCGCTACACTACCGTGGGTTTCCATTCTGGTTTTGTGGTCTCATCAGCCACTTCAGAACCAACACAGGAACCAGAGATAGTTCCACAGCTGGACAAGAGGTGCCTGACGGAGTGTGTGGGTGGGTGGTTTGTAATGGTAGTGCGCTTCTTCCACTGTTTATGCCGGGCCCCTGGGTGCTCCTGATATAAGGGGCAACTTCTTCACGCAGAGAGTGGTGCATGTGTGGAACGAGCTGCCAGGGGAAGTAGTTGAGGCAGGTACAATAACAACATTTAAAACGCATTTGGATAAATACATGGAAAGGAAAGGCCAAACGCGGGAAAATGGGACTAGCTTAGATGGGCACCTTGGTCTGCATGGACAAGTTGGACTCAGTCCAGGGCTTCACAGGGGTGAGTGGGGATAATAGGTTCCTGAAGTTGAAGACTAGATTTGACAGAAGTAGTTCTTTGGTCTCAGTTCCTTGGCCAAGTGCCCATTCTCAGGATGGCACTGAATTCCCTGATTTGGTTGCCATTGTACATTAATAAAGGGTTGACCTGCCCAGCAGCCAGACTTAGACCAGTAGAATAAGAAAAAAAAACTGAGCCAACATGATATGGAAGCAGCAAATGGAAAATGCTGGAAAAAAGTAAGCAGGTTACCCAGCATCTGTGGAAAGAACAACAGTTAATATTCAGAAGAAAAAGGACTAATATTTACATAGTAAAAACTTTTATATAGTTCTTTTCGTGACCTTAAGATGTTCAGTAGTGCTTTGCCAAACCTGGCATGGTCAGGTCTTGGAGGAGACCCACTGACATATTTTTAATGTGTAGCGGTTGCTACCGCGAAATAAAACAAAGACGCTAGTCGGAGGATTGTTGAACAGAAGTGGTTTATTTTTCCGCCTTGCGCGGGCCCTTTAAGGAAGACTGATCCCGCCCAAAGCAACCGGCAATGATGTAAGTACTACGTCATCAAGACTTTCCCGCGCGCGGGTTCTCCCCGTCGCTCGGGAAAGACGAGGCCCGCCGCCATCTTGGGCCTCGTCGCTCCGACGCCGCTCGACCCGACTGCCGAGCCAGTTCGCCCAACTAAACGGTGAGTCGCCACACAACCCCCCCAGAACCGGCGATACAGTCCCCAAGGTCCGCGGGCTGTGCCAGCTGCCACTTAGGGGGCCGGCCTCTGCGTCGCGGCGTTGCAACCTCGACAGGTTGTTGCAGATCCAAATGGGCCGGTTTGAGGCGGTCCGCCGTGAAAACCTGTTCCCTGCCTCCAATGTCCAAAATAAAGGTGGATCCATTATTCCGTATGACTCGGAACGGTCCCTCATATGGTCGTTGCAATGGCGCCCGAGGTGTGCCCCTGCGAACGAAAACAAACTTACAGTCCCGTAGTTCCTTGGGCTGGCAGGATGGGGCTTGACCGTGCCGTGAGGTGGGAATCGGGGCCAAGGCGCCAAGCTTCTCGCGCAGTCTTTGTAGGACTGCTGGGGGTTGTTCCCCTTGGTCCCGAAGGGCAGGTATGAAATCCCCGGGGACAACTAGGGGCGCCCCGTACACAAGCTCAGCTGACGAAGTGCGGAGGTCTTCTTTGGGGGCAGTGCATATGCTGAGCAGGACCCAAGGCAGCTCGTCAACCCAGTTAGGACCCTTCAGGCGGGCCATCAAGGCTGATTTCAGAAGGCAGTGAAAACGTTCCACCAACCCGTTTGATTGAGGATGGTAGGCCGTGGTGGTGTACAGCTGCGTCCCTAGCAGGTTCGCTAATGCAGCCCAAAGGCTGGAAGTGAATTGGGTGCCTCTGTCTGAAGTGATGTGGGCCGGAACACCAAAACGTGAGACCCAAGTTGTGAGCAGCGCCCGGGCGCAGGAATCAGTTGTGATGTCAGTCAGGGGGGTTGCCCTGTAGTAATGATGTGGTGTCGTACCCCGTGTTTGGGCCTAGAATTCGTAAACGAAGGTGCCAAAATTGATGGGAATTCGGCTAGGAGCTTGTCGAAATCGTCGCCAGGAAGAGAAATGGAGTCCAGGTGCGGGGCTGGTGTGCTGATTTCTCCCAGGGGATAGGTCTGGAAGGTGCTAGAGTGGACTAACCGCTTCCCTCGCAGGTCAACTAACAGGTTGTGGGCCCGAAGGAAATCAGCTCATAGGAGTGGTCGGGCGACCGTGGCAAGGGTAAAGGTCCAGGTAAAACGGCTGCCACCGAATTGTAATTGAAGTGTACGGGTGCCGAAAGACCGTATCGTTGTACCGTTGGCGGCATTGAGTAGAGGACCGGGTGGCCTGTTACGAGTGTCGCGGCCGGTCGGGGGCAAAATACTGACCTCCGCTCCAGTATCAACGAGGAAACGCCGTCCAGATTTCTTGTCCTGAACGAATAGAAGGCTCTGTTGGCGGCCAGCCGCCGTAGCCATCAGCAGCGGTTGGCCCTGGCGTTTCCCTGAAACTTGCAGGGTGGGCGGCATCAACGGGCCTCCGCACCCCACCTCTGATGGTAGAAGCACAGCTGGTCACCCGTGTCGTCGTCTGTGTTCCTGGGGTGTGGTTGCTCGGTTGCTGGGGCCGGGCGAGGCGGGCGTTGGGCTCGCGGCCTGGTGATTTGACTGACGGATGAGCCGCTCTCGTGCTTGGCCCTCCACAGGACATCTGCCCGGGCAGCCACCTCACGGGGGTTGCTGAAGTCGGCGTCAGCTAACAACAGGTGGATGTCATCGGGGAACTGTTCGAGGAAGGCCTGTTCGAACATCAGGCATGGCTTGTGTCCCTCGGCCAATGCCAGTATCTCATTCATTAGGGCGGATGGGGATCTGTCCCCCAGGCCGTCCAGATGAAGCAGGCGGGCAGCGCGCTCATGACGGGAGAGGCCGAAGGTCCGAATCAAAAGGTCTTTGAAAGCCGGGTACTTATCTTCCTCCGGAGGCGACTGGATGAAGTCTCCAACCTGGGCAGCTGTCTCTTGGTCCAGAGAGCTAACCACATGGTAGTACTTCGTGGAGTCAGAGGTGATCTGCCGAAGGTGGAATTGTGCTTCGGCCTGGTCAAACCAGATGCTGGGCCGAAGTGACCAAAAGGTGGGCAGCTTGAGGGCCACTGCGTTGGCTGCTGTGCTGTCGGCCATTGCGCGGGTCCAAAATCCGTTTGGACCGTCGGGGTCACCAATGTAGCGGTTGCTACCGCGAAATAAAACAAGACGCTAGTCGGAGGATTGTCGAACAGAAGTGGTTTATTTTCCCGCCTTGCGCGGGCCCTTTAAGGGAGACTGATCCTGCCCAAAGCAACCGGCAATGACCTAAGTACTACATCATCAAGACTTTCCCGCGCGCGGGTTCTCCCCGTCGCTCGGGAAAGACGAGGCCCGCCGCCATCTTGGGCCTCGTCGCTCTGACGCCGCGCGACCCGACTGCCGAGCCGGTTCGCCCGACTAAATGGTGAGTCACTACAAATGTGTAGTTAGGTAGAAAATGTGGCAGCCATTTCACACACAACTAAGCTTTATCCATAGATGCTGCCTGACCTACTGAGTTTTTCCAGCATTTTCTGTTGTTTATTCTGTTTTGAATAGCCCTAGAAAGATTGGTGATATACAGTATGAGTACAAGTCTTTCCTTCCTGTGTGTCTACAGCACACGATGCCTGCCAACGAACAACTGAGTAGCAGAGTATTACGAATCAGATGGAATTCCACTGCAGTTTGGGCTTACTTTGCACGGTAGGATTTACCGGGCTTGGATTGAAAGTAAAGCATAAATATTTTGTCACTGTTCATAAATATTAGTTTACTGTAAGTACAGGTTTTCAGCAACATAAAAGGAAGATGATGCATTGAGCACGTTTCAAAAGCTTTTACAGGTAGACACTGCACTTCCAAACTGTCGTACATTTGTGTTTGCAAGGCTTTAACTGCTTGGGTCTTGTCAAAATGTTAAGGATATTGGTAATAATTTCAGCTACTGAAATAGTTGGAACAACACTGCCGAGATTAGCTGTCTTCTTCATTTAAAAACAGGCGCGGCATTTTGTTAGCATTTGCCTTTCAGTGCACTAATGAGTAAAACATTGTTTCCGTTGAAGCACCTGAGTGATAATAAGTTCCAAGCAAGTCAGGAATTGAAGACTCATTTTTACTGATCTGGAGACGTGGATTACACATTGCAGCTAATGGACACTCAGCTGATTAAATATCTTCATCCCTTTGAAATGAAATTTATTCTAGTTCTCAAACCTGAATTTCAACTCTATGATTTCACTACTGCTCAGAACAAAGATTGAAATGTGTTTTGGTGACATTAAAGGGAGATGTGCAATGTGCTTACATCCGTAATTTCTGTCATTTTAATTTACTACAGTAAAGGCCGTTGTGCTTCAAACAATTATGTATTCTGGATGGCACAGACGAAATTATGAACATCTTTAGTAAAAAAATGAAACTGTTTAAAATGACCTTGGCAAAAGAATGACTGAAAATTGCACTCATCCAGAGATGAAAGGCCTTAGGAAGGTTTTGTTTTACAGTCCTCCTAATATTCCCCTCTGCTGTATGTGGGGTTGGGGTAAATGCAGGCAGCGTGTTAGTCATATGAATTTTCTGACAAATGGCTCGTTCAAATAGCCTCATCTTACTTGAAGGTTTTGTCAAAAATGTGTTTGGAACAGCTGTGCTAATTCAGTTGCAGGTTAACGACTAATTATTGGAGTTACAACTAAATGGCTCTGAATTTCCTGGGAACACACTAAGAACATCTTTTGGTGTCAATGTGCTCCACAAAGCTGGGTCTAGTGGGTTTAGCGAGGTGCAGAGTTGCAGGATTTTCTTGATGTAAATGATGCAGAGCAACGGGGGCCAGGAACAGCTCACCCAAAACAATACTGCAAAAACATTTTAACAGCCAACTAAGCTGCACCTGTTGGTTTGGAGACGGCACAGACTTCAGGTGCCGGAATCTGGAGTAAAAAATAAACTGCTGGAGGAATTCAGCAGGTCAGGCAGCATCTGTGGATGGTCAATGTTTCAGATCGAGACCCTGCATCAGGACTGAGAGTGTAGAGAGAAGACAGCCAGTATAAAGAGGTGAGGGGAAGGAATGAGACAGGGGTTGGCAGGTGATAGGTGGGGGATGATGGGCAGGTAGGGAGGGGAGGGAGAAGTACATGGGAATCCAGGGCTTCTTGCTACCAGTGTAAAAAAAAGCCATCATTTCCATGTGGAACTGTTGGCAGTTCTCAGGTGATCCTATTTCTCAAAAGTTCCTGTATTTAATAAAAGCCACATTAGATTAAGATAATTTATTGGATTTAAAAGCAGGCCACAGGGTGGATTTGATAGAAATGTCCAGGCAAAGGAGGAAATTTAATTTGAAATTCACTATAAGAGAAACTCCGCTCCTGTTGATGAGACAGGGAAGATTAACATCACTTCACCGTTCCTTCACTGAATGCTTCTCTCCCACCACCTCTTACTCCACGCGAGAAAGCAACTACTCACCACACTGAAAAATTGTCCACCATCATGGTGTTAATTTTGTCCGGATGTGTTTCCTATGAAGCTTCTTCTGTGTTGTGGGGAAGTGTGGTTATCGTCTTGTTCTGACTGTTAGCCTGGGCATGAATGCTGTCTGTTACCATCCTGTAGGCTGCCACAGGTTTTGGAGAAGGCTGCACGGACTTACTGCAGAGGTCTATTCAACCCATCACATCCAGTACAGCTCCCACTGCAACACCCCATCAGTCCCATTCCCTTCTCTTCAAGTTCTCACCCAACTCCCTTCTAGAAAGTGCTGATTGACTCTGTTTCCACCATTCCTACAGGCAGTATGTTCTAGATTATAACTACTCGCTGTGCTTTAACAAAGAAAATCATCCTCATGTCCCCCTTTATCTCTTGCCTGAAACTCTGATTCTCCTGATTCTTAAACCATCTGCAAACAGGAGCAGCTTCTTCCCATTCACCCTCTCTAAACCCATCCTGACCTTGTACACATCCATTGACTCACCTCTCAACTTTTGGAGGATAGCCTAAGCTTCTCTACTCCTACCTCGTAGCAGAAAGCCCTCAACCCTGAAGTCCCATATTAGCAAACATCTCTCCACCCTGGTTAGAACCTTTACATCTCTCCTTAAGTGAAGTGACCTGAATTAGATGCATCATTTGTGGGTTAACCAACCTTTCTACTTTCGTAGTCTATGCCTCTGTTTATGAATCACAGCATCCCAGAAGCTTGACTGCTCTCTTAACATCCCATGCCACTTGCTAGGATCTTGCATATGACTGTCAAACCTCCTCTCAGTCTTCCAATTGGACTCTTGCTAAAATGGCTGTTTCATCTCGAGAAACAGAACGAGTACCATGTGGTAGAAAATGATTGTGATCATCATCAATCCCTCGATTCAAGGATGATTCCCTCAAATTTGTATTTGGGTCAGGAGGCTAACGTTTGAACTAGAAGGTGCAGGGACTTCCTGCTGGCAAGGTTTCCTGATCGAGGATTTGGTGCCACTGAAGCTGATAGGTAACTTGCTCCTTCCAGCTTGCGATCTCCACACCTGGTTTCTGTGCCTGTGTCCTTGTAGCATTTCAGGTGACCATTCTGAGATACCTGACAGTGGGTGAACTGGGAGTCGAGGGTTTGTCTGTCGTCTGCGCACAGTGCCTGGTCCAGTGGAGGAGGTGCAGCAAGTGCTAATGATGTTGGCCAACAATAGTGTTAGACCTTGTACACATTGATATTAGTAGAATATAATACTGATGGGCTCTCTATCCAAGAACACCACGTCTGAATATAACAGACAATCTGTCATTATTGTTTGTGAGCATGTTGGCCTGTCATGTAGAGGAGCTGGAGGAAGAGTTTTAACACAATGATAAGAGTGAAGGGATTCAGCTTGTCAGAACTTATTATCAATAAATCTGAAATCTAACATCAGATCCTAGATTGGCGTGTGGTAATGCTCCAAGAAAGATGTTTCAAATGATATTCTCACAGTTGGTTTTCAAACATAAGGATTGCAATAACCTGCTTGACATTTTGCACATTCAGGACTTTGGTTTAAAAAAAATACCTTTTTATTCCTGCTTATTTGCCTTCGCATAATCCATATCACTCCATTCCCTGCATATTCATGTGCCTCTCTAAAAGCCTCTTGAACACCTCTATCGTATCTGCATCCACCACCACCCCTGGCAGCGCATTCCAGGCGCCCACCGCTCTCTGTGTAAAAAAACTTTGCCCCGCACATCTCCTTTATATGAATTGGAGAAATGAGCTATTGACTGATGAAACAGGTGTCAGGTTATCTCCTTTTCTATATGGTAACTCACTGAACATTGAGTTATGATACGCAATCATGGAATTTGCCATAATTTGGAAAATCATTTATTGGAGTAACATGATAAAGGGTTCAAATATCAAATATTACCATGGAATGGCATTGGACTCATTGAATTTCAGTGGTTAGTGAAGAAATTTGAGAATAGACTACACCAGAAAATATTGAGCTCAAATGTCAAGTATTAGAAGGAAATAGAAAGGGATACACTGAATGTGAAGTATGGCAGTGAAATGATGAACTGTCCAGTGTACAGCTGTATTGTGGATAAGGTACTGGATTCCTTATCCAGAGGCCTGGACAACATGAAACATGGAACAGTACAGCACAGGAACAGGCCCTTTGGTCCATGTTGTCTGTGGCGAGCATGATAACAAATTAAACTAATCCCTCCTACCTGCACATGATCCATATCCCTCCTTCCCTGCATATTCACGTACCTATCTAAAAGCCTCTTGAACACCTCCATCGTATCTGCGTCCACCACCACCCATGACAGCACATTCCAGGCACCCACCACTCTCTATGTAAAAAACTTTGCCCTGCACATCTCCTTTATATGAATTGGAGAAATAAGCTCAAATTGCATCCTACATGCAGCCCCTCGATAACATCCACTGAAAGTGCACTTGTCCTGAAACGAGACCCAGCTCTATTTCATCCTCCCTTGACCTCTCAGCTAAGTATAAAGTTTAGACCCAACCAACTCTTGGCTTGGCTTGCTTGCTGACTTTGTACACCTGAAGCCATCCATAGCTCTGCTGCGGACATACAACTTTGCATCACGTCTCGTTCACCCATCACCCCCGTGCTTGCTTCGCTGGCTTCTGATTAGGCACCGCCTCAAGTTGAAATCCCTCACGACCTTTTTGGTATTGTTATTGGTTTATTATTCTCACTTGTACCAAGGTACAGTGAAAAACTTATCTTGCATACCGGTTGTACAAGTCAATTCATTACACAGTGCAGTTACATTGAGTTAGTACAGAGTGCATTGAGGTAGTACAGGTAAAAACAATAACAGTACAGAGTAAAGTGTCACAGCTACAGAGAAAATGCAGTGCAATAAGGTGCAAGGTCACAATAAGGTAGATTGTGAGGTCAGAGTCCATCTCATCGTAGGAGGGAACCATTCAATAGTCTTATCACCGTGGGATAGAAGCTGTCCTTGAGCCTGGTGGTATGTGCCCTCAGGCTCCTGTTTCTTCTGCCTGATGGGAGAGGAGAGAAGAGAGAATGACCCGGGTGGGTGGGGTCTTTGATTATGCTGGCTGCTTCGCCAAGGCAGCGAGAGGTAAAAACAGAGTCCAAGGAGGGGAGGCTGGTTTCTGTGACACGCTGGGCTGTGCCCACAACTCTCTGCTCTGTAACCTCTTCCATCCCTAAAGCTCTCCGAGCTCTTCGGTCGCTCCCAATTCTGAAGTCCTGATCATCCCTGAATTTAATTACTCCACCATTAGCAGCTGTGCCTTAAACTCTAGAGTTCCCTACCTAACCTTCCCCATCTCTTGTTTCTGCTTTTACTCTGCAAGGTTCCTAATTTGTTTCACTTTCAGGATTTAATATAAACTAACTTGAAGGGCTTGTCTGGGACAACGACAAACTGCAATGGGTGCAGGTATATTCGTCACAGTTAAGTTGCATCTAGTATAAAGAAGCAATACTTAACAAAGGCGTTAGTCACAGTTTGTTCCTCAGAACCTCGGAAGCTTGACCTCAGCATGATTGCAGTGCAGTCTCTTTTCTTCTTGCTGTGTCCTGGTGACTGCAAATTCCCTTCCTTCTGGATGTGTTTGCTCTCCCTCCCTGACCTCATACTTTTATATCCTTTCCTTTTTTTGTTCTTACATGGCAACAAGCAGTCCCCTGAGCCATCTTACGCCTGGTCATCTCGAAATACATCTTATGTTTTATTCATTGCCAGCCCCATTTCTCCTTCTGCAGACGGAACTGCTCCTTATCATCCGTGCTTGCTCCCTCTGAGATCGAGCTGCTTCTTGAGTGGGGTCCTCACACTAGTTGTCCTGCGTTCTGTTGCAAATGTCCGTTGCTGCAGCCACTTGGTCCTCTGAATGCTTAAACCCCTCCTTTGTTCCCTCTGCCTCTTAATCACTGCTCAGCTCCGAGCTTACTTGTTCTGAGTACCATAATTTGTGAGCATGTTCCTGGCGGATTCAGTGGACTTGTTCTCTTCCAGGCTTGTTGTCTGCTTCCAACATAACACCGCAGTTTAAATCAGTGCCCTGACCTTCTCAGTCCCCAAGTTTTAAACATAATCTTATTTCAGGGTGTTCTTTGTAGTTAGCGTTCTGAACGAGCTGACTGCCGTGCTTTCCTTCTTGACCTTATGCCATGATAGTACCTGTCAGAGTCATAGAGTTACAGGCCCTCTGGCCTACTGCATCCAGGTCGACCATCACGCCTGTCTGTACCAAGAAAGACACCAGAGGTTGCAGATGCTGGAGTCGGGAGCAAAAAAACCAAACTGCTGGAGGAACTCTGTGGGTCAAGCAGTTTGTGGGGGGAAAGGAATTGACAGTCTCTTTCTGCCTGCATTCAGTCCATTTCCCAATATGCCCTCCTCATTGATGTACCCCTGAGGTGCTGTTACTGGTCCAGCTCTGTCACCTCCTCTGGCAGCTCATTCCAGAAATTCGTGGGAAAAATTTACCACTCATGATCTTTAAACCTCCTTCCTTTTACCCTAAACCTATGTCCTCTAGTTTTAGACGTCCCTACCACGGAAAACGCACTCTGGCTATCTGTGCCTCTCATAATTTTAGTAGCCTTCTATCGTGTCACCTCTCAGCCTCCTTTGATCCAGGGAATACAGACCCAGCCTCTCCAATCTCTCCTCGTAACTCATGCTGGAGACACAAGAGACTGCAGATGCCGGAATCTGGAGCAACGCGCAAGGTGCTGGAGGAACTCAGCAGGTCAGGCAGCATCTGTGGAGGGAAATGGACAGTCGACGTTTCAGGTCGAGACCCTTCATCTGGACTGATGAAGGGTCTCGACCCAAAACATCAACTGTCCATTTCACTCCGTAGATGCTGCCCGACCTGCTGAGTTCCTCCAGCACTTTGTGTGATAACTCAAACCCTCCAATTCAGGGCTTTAACAATCAGTTTAAATTATTGTTTCATTATAGCACTGAGGCACATCTGAAAGACTTTAACATAGCCATATATTTAAAACATTTCACAACTTGTTTAAGCCACTTCTTACATGTTGCTCTCTTTTTGATCAAGTCATCTACCCTAATATATCCTTATGTGCTTAGTGTCAACTTTCATTTGATAGCAATCCTGCAAAATGCCTTGGGACATTTTAGCACATTATGTATGCTACATAAATGCACATTGCCTTTGCTGTAACAGCTGCCCAATTTTCATTCTGTTTTCTATATCAAAATGCTCATTTCATGTTCCCCAGTACATTAATAGATGGAATGAGCTGGAAGTGATTGCAGTAATTTTCAGGCATATTGCAGAATTAAACATTGCATGTCAGTGGCACATAAACACATCTTCAATTATTACTGGACAATGCAAGTACGTAGGCCCATTCTAAAGCGCAATGCGATGTGCTTAGTGTTGGCATAACCCCGACCTGTTTCTAGTCACTGCGTCTGGTCTAGTTTGGGTCAACAGTGTAACTGTAGTCATTCACAGAATGACAAGTAACACTGCATTTCGAATGATCTACAAATGGAACGGTGAGCTCTGGACACCATGAACTATTTACTTTAAGTTTGTAAACAGGGACATCTGAGTGTATACTAATGATAAATGACGGTATAACATTATTTGGCCTACCAACTCTACCACTGTGCTATCCAAGTACAACATGAAGAAAGACTTCCACTTCTGGGCAAATTTCATGGCCTCAGGAGGTCCCACTGTACCTTGCAGCCAGTGAGGGAAGTTCTGAAGTGTAGGCTCTGTTGCAATGAAGGAAATGTGCCAGTCAATTTCTGCATAGCAAGCTCCCACAAAGCCAGAATGCTAACAACCAGATAAACTGTTTTTGTGTTGTTGACTGAGGAAATAGTATTGGCCAGGATATTAGATTTTCTCTTCCCTTCTCCTTCAAAATAGAGCTGTAGATTTAATTGAAGTGTATCTGAAAGAGTCTTATCCAGTCGACAGCATTCCTGATAGTGTGCGGGCTTGTTTGGTTTGGCTGTCAGCCTTAGTTCTGGGGTTCACGTCTGCAGAGTGGAAATTGAACCAATTAACACCTTTGTGTCAGAATTACTCACTAAGTCACAGCTAATACTGAAGCTAAGGAGTTAATACTGCAAGAGGAATTTCTGTCCTTAACGGTATCAGAAACAGTCATCTGAAGCTTGTCTGTGCAGCTAAACTGCCCAACATTAGCACCTGAACAATATCAAAGCCAATGCCAAAGCAATGATTTAGACCTGTAGCCATCCTTTAGAGATTGCCCTGTGAAGGCCACCAGAAATGTCCCCGGGAGAGGTCACAAAGCAAAAAATTTGCAGATATTTGAAGTCCGAAATACAAACAGAAAATGCAAGAAACACTCAGCAGGTCAGGCAGCGTCTCTGGAGGGAAATGGACAGTTGACGTTTCAGGCCGAGACCCTCCATCTCCCCTCTGCCCTCCGCACCTCCATCCATTGATTCCAGGCTCCACCTTCCTCGCCTATCAGATGCCATCATCTTCAGCCCTTTGTCACTTCCACCAATCACCTCCCAGCTTCTGTCACTATTCCCTCATCTCCCACATCTGCCTATCACCCCTTCTCACCTGGATCCACCTATCACCTGCCAGCTCCTGCCCCGCCCCTTCCCTCCACCTTTTTATACCGGCTACCCCCCCTCTATCTTTCAGTCCAGATGAAGGGTCTCCACCCAAAACGTCAACTGTCCATTTCCCTCCACTGATGCTGCCTGACCTGCTGAGTTCCTTCATCTTTTTGTGTGTTGCTCCAGATTCCAGCATCTGCATTCTTGTGTGCCAGCATCTGTAGAGAGGCTAACAGAGTTCAATGGAGACTCACGAGATTCTTCAGATGCTGGAATCTGGCGCAACACACACAAAATGCTGGAGGAACTCAGCAGGTCAGGCAGCGTCTATAGAGGGAAATAAACAGTCGACGTTTCAGGTCGAGACCCTTCATCAGGACTGGAAAGGAAGATGGCAGGAGCATTCTGGCTTCGGCCCTCTTCCTTTCCCGTCCTGATGAAGGGTCTCGTCCCGAAACATCAACTGTTTATTTCCCTCCATGGATGCTGCCTGACATGCTGAGCTCTTCCAGCATTTTGTGTGTGTGTGTTAACAGTGTTAAATGTTGGCCCTGTTTCTCTCTCCACATTGGCTGACTGACCTGTTGGGTATTCCAACATCTTCTGCTTTCATCAGGGGTCTTGAATTTCAACGTTAAATCTGTATTGTATCACACATTGGCACAGCAGCAGTATTTCTAACTCTGAGCCACAGAAGCTGAGTCTGACATACTGCCAGGGTATAATCTCACTATCTGAGGAAAAGTTCCTATTTCCTGTGGCACCCTGCTGTGCCATCATCGTGTTGCATTCTGAATGAAAAGACTTTGGATATCTGCCGGTAAAGTTCGACAAAGTGCAGTCCTTGATCTTGGCAGTGCCTTCGAAGGAGATGCCATTGAGTGACTGCAGGCTCTGACGCAGTAAAGGAGGAACCTTTCCTTGCGTTCCACTCCTAGCCTCTCTCGTACATGCCTACGCAGTGCGAATGGCAGTACATGATACACACAGTTATTGAAATAAACACACACAATGTGCAAAAATATGTGAAATATTTTTTTCCAAGTTTCTTTTCTCTGCCAGATAACAAGGCAAGTTCCAGCTGTAGTGAAGAAAATAACTAATTGTATGAACTGCAGTGAAAGGGAAACCCATTCACCAATTTGCACAAGCTTTCTTGCAGAAAGTTTTGGGGATTATTTTAACAATTTACTTTATTAGGATGTGTTCACGTTGAGAAAAGGGCAAGATAAAGCCTACATTAGCATCGAGTCTTACACCATGGAAACAGGGCCTTTGGCCCAACTGGTCCATGCTGACCAAGATTTCCATCTCAACCACCTCCTCTGGCAGCTCGTTCCATATACTGACCACCCTCTGGGTGAAAAAGTTGCCTCTCTGGTTCCTATTAAATCTCTCCCCTCTCACCACCTTAAACCTATGCCTTCTAGTTCTTGATTCCCCAACCCTGGGAAAAAGCCTGTGCGCATTCACCCTATCTATGCCCCTCATAATTTTATACACCTCAATAAGATCAACCCTCATTCCCCTACACTCCAATGAAAATCGGTAAATTGGTTTACTATTGTCACATGTACCAAGGTACAGTGAAAAACTTGTCTTGCATACTGTTCATGCAGATTATTTCATGATAACAGTGTATTGAGGGAATTCAAGGTAAAAGCAATAACAATGCAGAATAATGTGCTACAATTACAGAGAAAGTGCAGTGCAGGTTGCAAGGTTATAAAAGAACATTATTAAAATTTCTTAGACATAGAATTTAGATTTAAGAGAGTAGAATGATTATAATTGAAATAATGAGTGGATCTGCAGAGAACAGCTTGCAATGAGTCGCCAAGCTCCAGCACCATCTTGCTAAGTCTCAAACGGCTCAACCTCTCTCCATAACTGAGTACCCTGAATCCTGGCACCATCCTTGTAAATTTCCTCTCTACTCTTCCCAGTTTAATAACATTTTTTCCTATAGCAGGGTGACCAAAATTGAACACAATATTCCAAATGCGGCCTCACCAATGTCTTGTACAATCCAACATAACATCCCAACTTCTATGCTCAGCGCCCTGACTGATGAAAGCATTGAGTATAGAAGTTGGGACATTATGTTGGATTGTACAAGACGTCGGTGAGGCCGCATTTGGAATACAGTGTTCAGTTTTGGTCACCCTGCTGTGGGATGCTGAGTGACATGCTGGGTATGGGACAGTAAATCTGATTGTGGACAACAACTGCCCAGTAGTCACTGAACTATCACAAGAACAAATGAAACTTGAGCAGTGAACGCCGGATGTTTCCCATTGAGTGGGCAGTGTTTAATGCGCAGTATTGTGTATCGATATTTGCTCAGTTGGTAGAACCTTTTGTTTATGGATTGCTATGTTCACAGAATTAGATAAAAGAAGCGATTTGTGTTGTGACAGCTTTATGCAACGCCTATCCAAGTGCTAAATAAGGATCCACTCTTGCTCCAAACACAAGCCCGGCTACCATACCAAGGCATCCAGAGTGAATGTGCACAGTCAGTGGTGCTGCCTTTTGGCTGAGAGATTAATTCATGCACCATCTCCTTTGTAGAAGTTTTCCATAAAAAAATGTTCTGTCACTGTTCTGACGAAATGTTTGGGTGTTTTCCCTCCAATCCTGAGCAATATTTATCCCTTAATCAACTAAAGACTAACAAACAATCTGCTGGAAGAACTCAGCAGGTCAAGCAGCATCTATGGGAGGAAAGAGATTATCGAAGTTTCGGGTTGAAACCCTGCATCAGGACATGTCAGTATAGACCATCTGGCCATTTTCACATTGTTGTCTGTGGGAGCATCCAACACACAACATAGCTGCCATTAGAATTGCAGTTAAGAATTATTTCATTGGCTGCAAATATCATTGGTATGTGCTGTAAAGGACACGAAAGACACTAATAAATGCAAGTCTTTCTTTATCAGGGAAAATGGCTCGCTGGCACAAGATTTTATTTTTCTACTTGAAGTTCTTGTTTAGAACCATCGAACCATCGAACAATACAGCACAATACAGGCCCTTTGGCCCACCATGTTGTGCCAACCTTCAAACCACTCCTAAGACTATCTAACCCCATCCTCCCACATATCCCTCTATCTTAAATTCCTCTATATGCTTATCCAACAATCTCTTAAACTTGACCAATGTATCAGCCTCCACCACCACCCCAGGCAGCGCATTCCATGCACCAACCACTCTCTGGGTGAAAAACCTCCCTCTGATATCTCCCTTGAACTTCCCACCCATTACCTTAAAGCCATACCCTCTTGTACTGAGCATTGGTGCCCTGGAAAAGAGGTGCTGGCTGTCCACTCTATCTATTCCTCATAATATTTTGTACACCTCTATCATGTCTCCTCTCATCCTCCTTCTCTCCAATGAGTAAAGCCCTAGCTCCTTTAGTCTCTCCTCATAATCCATACTCTCTAAACCAGGCAGCATCCTGGTAAATCTCCTCTGCACCCTTTCCAACGCTTCCACATCCTTCCTATAATGAGGCGACCAGAACTGGACACAGTACTCTAAGTGTGGTCTAACCAGAGTTTTGTAAAGTTGCATCATTACTTCGCGGCTCTTAAACTCAATCCCACGACTTATGAAAGCTAACATCCCATAAGCTTTCTTAACTACCCTATCCACCTGTGTGGCAACTTTCTGTGATCTGTGGATATGAAGCCCCCGATCCCTCTGCTCCTCCACACTGCCCAGAATCCTGCCATTTACCTTGTATTCCGCCTTGGAGTTTGTCCTTCCAAAGTGTATCACCTCACACTTTTCCGGATTGAACTCCATCTGCCACTTGTCAGCCCAGCTCTACATCCTATCAATATCCCTCTGTAAGCTTCGACAGCCCTCCACACTATCCACAACACCACCAATCTTTGTGTTATCTGCAAACTTGCTAACCCAGCCTTCCACCCCCTCATCTAAGTCATTAATAAATATCACAAAAAGTAGACGTCCCAGAACCGATCCCTGTGGGACACCACTAGTCACAGCCCTCCAATCCGAATGCACTCCCTCCACTACAACCCTCTGCTTTCTACAGGCAAGCCAATTCTGAATCCACACTGCCAAGCCTCCCTGGATCCCTTGCCCTCTGACCTTCTGAAGAAGCCTACCATGCAGAACCTTGTCAAACGCCTTACTAAAATCCATGTTTCTCTAAATTTTAATTGGCAACTTTAAGTGAACTGTGCCTGTGCAGAGTGCCCTGGTTGCTTTGCAGTCGAATAGATCTACGTATTTGTTATCAACTTGCTGTGATACTCATGATGTCTGGAAATGGTGAACGTGAGTGATTAGAGGGGAACAAATGCTGAAGACACTGGGACCTCAACTTGAGGAATGTAGACTGAGGAGCATTATCTAAAAAAATTAGAGGCAGGCCTATCAGGGGCAAAGTTATGGAGCAGAGAGGTGGGTATTTAGAACTCATTCCACAAATGGCAACTGATGTTAGGTAAACTGTAAACCTAAGATTGCTGGGTCTTTGTTCTTGATAGATATTGAAGGATGTGGGGTGAGGCTGAAGGTTGTATACGAGTCAGAGATGGAGTTGTACAGCATAGAAATAGGCCCTTCGGCCCACTAAGTCCGCACAGACCACCAAACAGCTCCTTTCCTCCCACAGATGCAGCTCGACCCGCTGAGTTCCTCCAGCAGATTGTTTGTTGCTGTTTGACCATCAAACACCCATTTACACTGATCGTATTTTATTCTCCCCACATTTCTCTCAATTTTCTCCAAATCCTACCACTCAGTTCCAACCTGGGGGCAATTTACAGTGGCCTAATTAACCTCCAAATCCACGCATCTTTAGGATGTGGAGGCGGGAACCGGAGCACCCAGAGGAAACCCCTGCAGTCACAGGGAGAATGTGTAAACTCCACACAGACAGTACCCATGGTCAAGGTTGAACCAGGGTCACAAGAGCCATGAGGCAGCAGCTCTTACTGGCTGCGCAGTTGCCCTGTCCCACAGTGACAATGTGATTTCAAGTGGAACTCGCTTGAGGAGCTAAATTGCATATTTCTGCTGCGACATTTTGACAATAAGTTTTGACGCTTATAAATTCAGTGGCTTGTTGGGTTCCATTCAATGCTCACTTCTCACTCCCATTCACAACCCCACAAACTAATGTCACAGGTGGTTGAGAAACCTTGAAGATCTAAAATCTTCCAATGAATGGAAATGATTCATCCTGGAAGACCTAAAATCTTCCAGTGTTGAAAATCCAAACCATATTCAACAGAAGGTTAATGTCGTTTGTTCTCATCTTCCCTTGTTAAATAGATTGGCTCTCTCCAGCAATGTAAATTACTGACATTTGGAAAAAAAATAGCATTGCTCGTTGTAATATGCCTAAATTGTTTTACTTCAGTAAAAATAAACTTGTTCACCAACTACGGAAGCTTGAATAGAATAATGACTAAGAACAAGTGAGAAAAGATGAAAATAGAAATGGAGCATCTGAAACTATTTGTATTTCTGGAATCCTTAAAATATGGAGATATTTTAACAAAGCACAGACTGAGGATTTTCTTGCTGCAATTTTGAAACATAGGGATAAATTCCAGAAACAAGAGCAATAGTCTATCATTTATCTGGTGCTAGTAAAAAGCAAATTGCTTAACATCTTTCTTCTTGGACTCCGAGCAGCATGTTCAAAATTGAGCCTTCATTTATTTTCAATTTTATCCTCTTTTTAACAATTTTACTACCTTGTCAAGTTTTTTATACGAATAAAAAAAAACTCCTTCCATCTGTGCAATAGACTGTACTGAACCAAGACCTATCAGTTGTATTCTCTTCTGCAATTTGGACGCAGTCCAATTCTACCTCAGTTTGCTTTGAGAATCACTGTGTAAATGTGTAAGATTGCTTAATTTGGCCTGCATCCAATTTCTGCTGTGTCTGCTGTCATAATCTGTCAGTATATGTTTCCCCTTCGTTCTTACATGCCAGTGTTTGGTCACATATCATCGAGGAATGTATTATTTTGTTCATTTCAGTGAAAAAGTAAGAAATAGGGGCAGGTTTGGGCATTCATTCCCTCAAGTGTTCTTCACCATTTAATAAGATCACGGCTCATCCTGCACATCAAGTCCACCTGCCCACCTAATCCCTGTTTCCTTGATTCCCCTGGAGTCCAAAATCTATCAATCTCAGCACTGAAAATACTCCGTGTTTGAACATTCAGCTGTCTGGAACAGTGAATGCCAATGATCCAATATTCCAATGCAGTGTTCCACATGAAATTGCATTCTTAGTTTCCATTGTGGGCGGGAAGGTGAACGTCTCAATGAGAGGTCATCTGGTTAGAATGCTTTCTTCGCCAGTTTTACATCAGAGTCTCTGTTGATAGCTCTGTGTCAGCCAATTAAGTTTGAGGGAGGACAGGCCATGTGTTTAGGCTCACAGCAAATAGTTGTTCGTACGGTGAACAATGTCAGTTTACTCAGTGATAGGCTGGATGAGGAACAAAAGGGAGACAACACACAAAATTGCAGCAGCTTCCGCAAGCAGGTGTTTTCACCTGAAATGCAGTGCATGCAGAATGACTACACACAGATTACGTGCTTCAACTGAATCTCAATCAACAGGCTTGACTGACAGTAGAGTTACCCAATCCCGCTCACTTTGTCTTGGAATAGTCTGGACAATATATGAACATGGAACAGTACAGCACAGGACAGTCCTTCACCCATGATATTGTGCCGAACTAATTAAACCAATGATTCCTAATTAATTTAATCCCTCTTCGCCACACATTGACCTTATCCATCCATTATCTGCATATTCATGTCCCTCTCTCGGAGTCTCTTAAACATTTCTATGCTACCTGCCTCCACCATCACCCCAGGCAGCGCATTCCAGGCGCCCGTCACTCTCTGTGTAAAAAAACTTCCCTCGCACATCTCCTTTGTACTTCCTCCCTCTCACCTTAAATGCATGCCCTCCAGTACCAGACATTTCAATCTTGGGAAAAAGATACTGGCTGTCTGATCTATATATGCCTCGCATAGTTTTATAAATTTCCATCAAATCTCCTCTCAGCCTCTGCTGCTCTGGAGAAAGCAGCCTCAGCTTGTCCAACCTCTCCTCACAGCACACGTCCTCCAACCAGGCAGCATCCTGGTAAACCTCCTCTGCACCCTCTCCAAAGCCTCCACATCCTTCCTATAATGAGGTGACCAGAAATGAATGCTGTACTCTAAATGTGCCCTAACCAGAGTTACGTAGCCATTTTGTGTTTAATCGATTCAACAAGGAAGAACATTTACAAACTTGTTGCTTTGTGGCACTGTGTATTCTTGGATCAAAAACCTAAAGTTCAATTTTAATTAATGATAGTTTTCAAAGCCATCCTTTCCCCCAACAAAGTTACAAGAAACCAACACAGTCAGGTACTTAGAAGCAAATAACTTCAATGGCTTCTATTTGCTCTCAAGTTAAACAATGTCTTATAACCTTCCATTGTGTATATGGTAGATTCTTAACAGCCCTCCGAATTTATCCAGCCAGGCACTCAGTCATTCAGACCATAACATCACTGTGAACCCTGACCCAAACCTCATCAACTCTCCATCGACTGGAAACTCAACCGTGCAGTGCGTTGGCTTCATGAGAAGATCAAGGGATGGGTATTGTGTGGCAGGTGACTTGTCTCCTGACACCTCAAAGCCTTTCCAAGGCACTCCAGGAGTGTGATGGAATACCCTCCACTTGACTGGATGCGTGCAGCATGACAGCACTCGGTGAGATTGACGCCATCCCGGATAAAGCTTCCTGGCTGATTGGCATCTCATCCACCACTAGCACACCTAACAATTCATTTCCTTCTCCACTGGTGTGCCTACGCATTTGTTCGCTCCACCACTAGTGCATCTAAGTATTTATTGCCTCCATCACTGGCACGCTATGCCTGTAGCATGTCCCATCTGCAAAATACACTTTAGTTTCTCGGCCTGACTACTTTGTCACCACTTTCCATATCCGTGACGTTTAACACAGGAATGATAAGGCCAGCAGGCACATGGGAGCACCACCCCTTGCAGGTTGCCGTGATATGGAAATATTATCATGGTTCCTTCATCGTTACTGGGTCTGAATCCTGCTAATAGTGCTGTGAGAGTACCTTCACCAAAAGGTCTACAGCAGTTCGATAATGTAGCTTGCTGTCACCTAACTAAAGGTAATTAGGGAGCTGGACAATAACTGTTGGCCTTGCCATTGAGACCCAGATCCAAAAGATGAATAATAAAGAAATAAAGTTCTTTTTTTGCGATAATCAAATGCTGACCTTGCCAGTGTTGTCAACATTCTGTGAAAGATTAAAATAAAATATTGATGAGTGGAGTTTTCCACTCCAGTTGTAATGCACGGCGGCATTTCCACTTAAGAAGGGTCCTATTTTTAATTGACTGAGTCTTACAGTTCAATTGAACTCGATTTCCTCCCATGAAGAATCATGTTTCAGTGCGTCCTTTGGAGTAGATTTAAAATTCACTGCAAATAATCATCTGGTGCCCTCTCTTTGCCCAAAGGGACTGCTCCTGAATTTTGAATATTTGAACAAATTAATTACAGATTCTCTCCCTTTCCCTGTCTTCCTTATAACTGTGACAACATATAAGTTGGCTCTACTGTTTCCAAGATAACAGAGAACTAAAGGTGCTTTGATGCACAGCACCGGGTTTAACATTTCATGCATCAATGTAAAATGATAATAGGACATGCACCACTGGAAGAGCGAAGGCTTGGGATTTGTCTGGTGTGCTTGGTGCCAAGTTTCCAAGAAACAGCTATATTGAGGTCTTCTGGGGTGTCGTCTCACAATGTTTTTTACCTGAGTTTGGCACTGGGGAGGAAAGGGAATTGTGTGGTGCCGTGGGATTAAAATATGCTATCTTTACTGTCATTGGTCCAAACTGAGTACGTTGCTAATGCATGGGGAAAGATTGGGGGAAAGGGACTGGACTGGTGAGGGAGCTAGCAGCAACTCGATGGGCTGAATGGTCTCCTAACGTGCCTGAATGATTCTATAATTCTGCAGAGCCAGGGAAACAGGGATTTCACTCAGGAACAATTAATACCACACTTGGGGATGTGACAGTCTATCACAAAGAGGAAGGTAGATCTGTGCTCTGGCTTCATCGCCTGACTCGACACAGCTGTAGACTTGCAGAGGGAAAATAAAATGGTGCAGATGCTGGAAATCTGAAATAAAATCAAAAATTTGTTGGGAATACTCAGCAGGTCAGGCAGCATCTGTGAAGGGAGAAACAATGTTTCAAGGCAATGAATTTTCACCAGAACTGATGTGTCACCAGCTTCTCCAAGCATCAGAACAGATGAAGGACGTTCACCTGGACTGTCAACTCTATTTCTCTCTCCGTAGATGCTGCCCGACAAGATAAGATATGATGAGATACCTTTATTAGTCACATGTACATTGAAGCACACAGTGAAATGCATCTTTTGCGTAGAGTGTTCTGGGGGGCAGCCCGCAAGTGTCGCCACGCTTCCGGCGTCAACATAGCATGCCCACAACTTCCTAACCCGTACGTCTTTGGAATGTGGGAGGAAACCAGAGCACCCGGAGGAAACCCACGCAGACTCGGGAGGAACGTACAGACCCCTTACAGACAGTGGCCGGAATTGAACCCGGGTCGCTGGTGCTGTAAAGCGTTACACTAACCACTACACTACTGTGCCTGCTGAGTGTTTCCAGCATTTTCTGTTTTGTGATCTGTGAAGACTACTAGCTATACGTCGCAGTCCTGCATTGAACCAAATATCTCGAAGCGGTGGTCAATGTTCTGACAAGATGCATCTATTCATTTGAACAAGCCAGTAATAGAAAGTTTATCAGTACAATCAGCATCCCCAATTACCCTCTGAACTCACATTACTCGTGACTTCATTAAGACCCTAAATAACTGGCTGAATTTAAATCCTGGATTGGTTGTCTCCCACCTTCAGTCTCTTCCTAGCCACACCAGGGGTTACGGAATGAGTGAGTGGGAGTGTCTGGGGCTGCACCTAGTTGGTGCAACGGAGCTGGATTGTTGAATGCCGGAGCTACCCACTGCTGTAGAGGCTGAGAGATCCCGTGACCCATTTGGCACAGTGAGGGAGCAGCCTCACTGGTGACTGGCTGCTTGAAGGTGGTCAGTTTGGCAATCAGGAAGCCAATTCACCAATCCAATCACCTCCTATTCAAACAGTCTGTGCAGTTCTCAAGCCCCAACGTCTATTCCATCCCAGACTTCCACATTTATTCGGGGTGATGCCTCACCAGCACTCTGTAAGGGTATACAAAACCTTAGATTCCCTTGACAATTAAGGACCAACATTCAAAAAGCTTTCCTAGTTACCTGCTGCACCTGTATACCAACCCTTTGTGTTCCGTGCACTAGGAACTCTGGATGTATTTGTACCCCAACATTTTGCAGACTCACTCCATCCGTTTACGAGAGAGGTAGAGATTGTCACGGGAGAAATTCCAGAGCAAAAGGACCCCTCCCACCCTGGTCATTCTCTCTTCCTCCCCTCTCCCGTCAGACAGAAGATACAAAAGCTTGAGGACATGTACCACCAGGCTCAAGGACAGCTTCTATCCCGCTGTTATTGGAGTCTTGAACGGACCTCTCAAATGCTAAAACGTGAACTTTTGATCTCCCAGTCTACCTTGCTGTGGCCCTTGCACTTTACTTGTCAACTTGCGCTGCATTTTCTCTGTGACTGCTGCACTATATTCTGCATTCTGTTTTTCTTTTTACTACCTCATTGTACTTAGGTATGGCATGATCTGTCTGGATGACATGCAGACAACAGCTATTCACTGTATCTCAGTACATGTGACAATAATAAACACAAATCCAACACCAACTGTGGTAATAAACCAATATCAACGGACTGATCCCCAGGAGAGGCCTGAAGGAAGTGTGGGATGCAAGAGAGCATGGAGCTGAAGAATTGGAGGGCTGAAGATGTGAAGGGTTGCAGAGAAAGGGACGGGGGTAGGATTTGAATGTGAGGGAACCAAACTGGAGCTGACTGTCATCAATCTGGCTGCATGGAACAAGAGTCTGGAGTCGATTCTATTTCATCTCTAGCAGGACCAGAGAGAAGAGGCAGGCATTATACTCTCTGCTCCCAATTCTCAGTGTACATTTTAAGAGCTTTAAAATACCTTGCTAGTTTTTTAACCAGCCTTTCCTCCCACAATGATTTCTTGCGGAACTGTTGGTATGAAATGAAGCATTTCCTTTATGATGTAAAATACTTCATGAAATACTCATCAAATTTCATTTCTTTGTTCTCTCCAGGGAGTGAAAGTGTTCATTTTGATATCTGTATGCTGAAAACTGTCTACTGAGTATCAATAAGAAGTCATGTGTTACACATGCAACTGTTTCACAAAATCAACCAACCTTTATGAGTCCTTGTCCCTAATTTACACGAATTTACTGAAACCCTTTCTGTATAATATTTTTTGTTCTTCTTTTCATATACCTCAAGACCAATGCATTACAGGAGAGCTTTGTAAAACAGTGACCATAACCTGAGCAGAGATGGTCGATCTTTGATTAATTTATTCAGTTCCTTCAATTCCTTCTAAACCTCTTGGGGGAAAAAATAATTATTTTTGTTGGTATTCCTTATGTCTCTGTGAAACTAAAATCTGTCTTCACAATTCGGGATAAAGTTCCTACATCTAACATCTCCCAAAGCATTGTATCAATATGTTGCTTTCACATTATCATTGACCTGAAAGCTATTTGAGATTTCAAGTTAAGGTAGATCCAATAATGAGTGAAAAATTAAACTGCGCATTGATGCTATTCCTTTCAATGAAGAGATTTCTGCATTGGAGGTCAATGCCTGTTTGTTGGTGGGCACTGATTCAGTGGACCAAAGGGTCTTGTTCCATGCTGTGACAGCGTAATGATCATGTGACTCTATTTCAACTATGCATGAAGTTGTGGCGACTCACCGTCCGTGCAAGCGAACCGGCTCGGCGGTCGGGGCACGCGTCGTAGGAGCAGCAAGGCCCAAGATGGCGCGGGGCCTTCGTCTTCCCTGAGCAATGGGGGAGAACCTGCGCGCGCGAAAAGTTTTGATGACGTAGCGTGTACGTCATTTCCGTTTTCGGAGGGCGGGAACCGCGCCGCTTAAAAAGCCCGCGCAAGGCAGGTAAATAAATCAGTCTTTTTCTACAGCTTGCAGACTCGTGTCTTTATTCTCGCATCGCGGTAGCGGCCGCTACAAAGTCATTATTTCAGTACATGTAATTTAAGAGCATATTAAACTCTCAGAAATATTCCAAAACACTTTAAATAGTGGGGTCGCACCATAGCATAGCAGTTGGTGCAGCTGCCTCACATCTCCAGCGAGCTTGATCTCTGGTGCTGTCTGTGTGGAGTTTGCACGTTCTCCCTGTGACCGCGTGGGTTTCCCCTGGTTCTCCCGTTTCCTCCCACGTCCAAAAGGTCTGCTGGTTGGTAAGTTAATTGGTGGCTGGTGTAGGTGGTGAGGGGAGAACTGGGGGACAGAGTTGATGGGAATGCAAGGGAGAATAGATCACAGGGAAATAAAGAAGGTATGCAGAGAAATTTTGGCAATACTTTGAGAAGTTCTTAGTCTTTTCCCACAGATTCTGGGCCAGTATCATGTCGAGCTGTGTTCAGGTTCTGATTGGACCTTGAACCTCTGGTGTTCAGGATTGGAGATCAGTGTTCTAGGACTGAGTTAGCCTGTCATTTACAATTACCATGTTGTTTCATACGTTGCAAAGGATGAAGGAGTTTCTTCCTCACCAAGAAAGAACAATACATGAAAGGCAGGATACTAATTTACTCTGGGCTGTTACACTCGATATCATGTCACTTTGCATTGCCAATTTCTTGCAAATGTCTTTATCAGTAGCATCACTTGCTGATTTGTTTCAACTAGTTCCTGGCTTCTAAGTCTCTCCGTGATAGTTATCAATGTTGCAGGCTGAGCTTCATCCCATTCGTTCTGTTTGTCAGTGGGTTTCTTGACCTTGGATGAGTGGGTGGGTCATTCACAGGCTCATCTTAACCATGATGAGTGAAGATGGGGCAAATAATATCGTAGGGTATGTGGGGCAAATAATATTGTAGGATATGTTGGGCAAAACGCACAAAATCCATGCCAACTTTTACGCTCCACTTGAGCACCCTCCTGTGTCTTCCCCCATCTACATTTATCAATGTGACCCTCTGCTCCCTTCTCCCCTCTCCTGTGTCTGGTCTCCCCTTACTTGTGTCAATATCGTTCACTTCAACTGCTGCCTATGGGAGCACGTTCCACAACTGTAGCCCTTTTTAAATGAAGAGGTTTCTTCCAAATCCCCACTGGAACCCTTGTTTATGATCGTACATTGATGGCTTCTAGTTATGCTCTTCCGCATAAGTGGAAACATTGCCTCAAAATTATGAAGCATTTTGAGTGTACTCAAAATGCTTCATAATTTTAAACGCCTGGATTAGATCAGCCCTCAGTCTAATCAGAGAATAGAGACCCTGTTTTTTCTTCCTTTCTTGAGACTTCCACCCTCACATTTCTGGTATCATCCTTCTAAATTTTCTCTGCACTGTCATAGAGCAATACAGCATGCATACAGGCCCTTTGGCCCAACCAGTCCATGCCAGCCACAGTGCCCACCCAGCTAGTCCCAATTTCCTGCATTCGGCCCATATCCCTCCAAGCCCCACCCCTCCATGTACCTATCCATGTGCTTTTTAAATGATACTATTGTACCTGCCTCATCCACTTTCTTTGGCAGCTCGTTCCATATACTCACCACCCTCTGTGTGAAAAAGTTGCCCCTCAGGTCCCTTTTAAATCTTTTCCCTCTCACCCTAAACTGCTGCCCCCCAGTTTTGGACTCCCCTACCCTGGGGAAAATGTTACCATCCACCTTATCTGTGCCTCTCATAATTTTAAACACTTCTACAAGGTCAATGTCTTTCTCTTCATTATATCACAACCGGAACTGTATGCAGTTGTTACCTTGTTTGACCTTGCACCTTACTGTCTACCTGCACTGCACTTCCCTGTAGCTGTGTCACTTTACTCTGTACTCTGTTATTGTTTTTACCTCGTACTACCTCAATACACTCTGTACTACCTCAGTACACTGTGTAATGAATTGACCTGTACGATAGGTATGCAAGACAGGTTTTTCACTGTACCTTGGTACAAGTAACTATAATAAACCAATACCAATACCAAATGTTACTCCCCACCTTATCTATTCCTCTCATAATTTTAAACACTTCTACAAGGTCAATGTCTTTATCTTCATTATATCACAACCAGAACTGTGTGCAGTTGAATTGTGCAGCTAACTTGTTTTGCAAACGGTTGGCATCAGTGATGCAGTGCAGAGTTAGCTATTCTTCAGCGGACAGATGTTAAGCAGGGAAAATTGCTCTCTTAGGTGTGGTTAGTTCATTTTGTACAGATGCAACTGTCTTATTCAGAGTTCTGAGAGCCATTCCACGGCTTCTGGTGAGCTGTGGGTTCATGCAGAGCGGATTGGGCAGTTGTTTGCAAGAGGGAGGACCGTTTGAATTTCTTCTCCACAATCACAACAGTTCTCTCCGCTGTCTCCTCTTTGGACGTAGGGAGCAGATGCAGTCACCCATTACTTTAAGAGACAGTTTGAAAGATTCTGCCTACAAACCAGTTTCAACAGTCTGCTGCAGATTAAACGAGGTTGCACTCCCCAGCCCTGTGATTTGAGGTCACGGTGTTCCATGGTTGAGGTTCTGAAGATTAGTATCACCAAGGGGAATGTTTTAAATTGGCAATTGGTTTATTATTGTCACGTGTATGGTGACAATACGCCATCATGGACCATTGGGTTGATTACCCTGTTATATATTACAGTAACTCAGTCAAATCACACCACTATTTTTTTAACCTCTCAACATGCACATTAATTTTTTTGTACTTGCTGGTACGAAGTAGAAGTGTAAGGCCAACTTCTGAATAGTTTACCAACTGATGTTTTGTGGTCTTGTGATGGTATCTCCTACCTCTTCTTGCTCGTCTGTGTGTGACCACTCAGACAAGGCTTACCAAATAATACCTCAGAATCACCTAATGTTTCTCGGTGAAAAACTTTGTTTTGCATGTCATCCATACAGATTGTTTCAGCACATCAGTGCATTGAGGTAGTACAAGGGAAAAGCAAGAACAAAATGCAGAATACAGTAACAGAGAAAGTGCAGTGCAGGCAGACAATAAGGTGCAAGGCCATGATGAAGTAGTTTGTGAGGTCGAGAGTCCATCTTATTGTACAAGGGGACTTATAACAGCAGGATAGAAGCTGTCTTTGAGCCTGGTGGTTTGTGCTTTCAGGCTTTTGTATCTTCTGCCTGAGAGGAGGGGGGAGAAAGGAGAATATCCAGGGTGGGTGGGGTCTTTGATTATGTTGGGTGCTTTACCAAGGCAGCGAGAAGTGTAGACAGAGTCCAGATTTCATGCTCTTGGTTGTCCTTCTCAGTAATAGAAACCGTATTTGAAGTTAATCCGGGAGGAATTGGGCAGTTTTGTTAGCTATTATGATCTAGCTCCGCCAGACAAAGTCCTCATGGTGGTGTCTGTCTGACTGAGATCTCCAAATGCAAAGCAAATTCTGAAGCCACTCAGTCCATGTTCATTCCATGACTTTGAAACCACCTATTCATCTACCAACAAAACTGGGACACTGATAGACCCTGCACTGTTGGTCTAAGGTCTGGTATACTGAATGGAGAAACATTAAGGTGATTCTTGAGGTACTATTTGGTAAGCCTTGTCTGAGTGGTTACACACAGATGAGCAAGAAAAGGCAGGAGATGCCATCACAAGACCCCAACATAATAGTCGGTAAACTATTCAGAGCTTGGCCTTACACTTCTGCTTCATACCAGCAAGTAGAAAAAATTAGTGTGCATGTTGAGTGTTTAAAAAAATAACGGTGTGATTTGACTGAGTTACTGTAGTATATAACAGGCTAATCAACCCAATTGGTGTAGGATGGCGTATATGCTTTCTTACCGCACCTATTCCTTAGAAACCAATTTCTCTATTCCCTTCTCCCACGTGACTTTTTCTAGCTTCTCTGTAAATTTCTGTTGCTCACCTCCCATCAGAAGCAACTTGGGTTCTGAGCTCTCAGGTAAAATAACAGTAGAATTTAATAAACTGAGTTTCATTTCCACCCAGAGATATCTCTAGTAACAGCCTTTGGTAACAATGAAATGGTTCATTGTACAGAGCAGAAAACTCTGTACATGAAATGGTTTATTGTACAAAAGAAATGAAGAAGTGATGCTTTCAGCTATCAACACATCCAAGAGATTCTCCCCCAAGTGGATAGAATAACCAGACTTTCCAAAACAGAGGTTAATTTGCCTTGATAGATGGATTTGCTCTTTGCCACGTCACTCTCTGAGTGCAAAGCGATCTCCTGAGAGACCAGAGATGCAGGTGTGATAAACATTGCACTGGAGAATATCCTGAGGTTTATACCTTTGGGGGAGCTTTTCTCTCTTTTTTAGGCATTGACCCCTCCAGCTTGTTAGAAAAGCCAAATGATAAAATGCTTCAAAGAAACATCACTGACTAACTGGAGGGCCACTTGCCCACACGCTTAACAAGCCTTGATCATGAACAACAAGGCATGAGTGAAAATCCCATTACATGTTCTTTTTTGTTTGCTTCAATGGGACTTAGGGTTATAGGCTTGTATTTAATTAGACAAGAAGTGAATTGACAAATCTCCTGAACAATGATTTTCCTTTGTTTAGATTTCTTTTCCAGATGTGCCAGATGTTACCTTCCCTACCTGCTCCCTTTCTCCGCCAAATCCTTGCACTTTGGTCTGATAGCACCTCTGAACACTGCTCAAATCATTAACGAGGTTAACATTTGGGTATTTAATTATAGGATGCAGATGTCATTGGGAATGCCAGGATTTATTGTCCGTCCCTAATTACCCCTAAACTGAGGATCCACAAAGTATATGACAATTTAACAAAAACTGCAGATGTTGAAAATCCAGAACAAAAACAGATAATACCAGAAACTCTCTGCAAGTCAGGCAGCATCTGTGGAGATGTAAAGAGAGTTAACATTACAGGTTAAGAGCACTTACATTCTGACAAAGTGTCTTTGACCTGAAACGTTACATCAGTTTCTCTTTTCACAGATGCTGCCTGACTTGCTGAGTGTTTCCTGTTAATGTTACTGAGACTGTTTTCACTTATAAACTCTAGATTTATTTAAATTAACAAGCTATCATTGCACGATTCAAACATGTTTTTAGATTCATGATCTGGACATCTATTTACTGGCCCAGTAACTTAGGCCCTGTGCTACCTTACTCCTGGATCACATTGTATAATCCCGAGTAGGGTGGGGGCAAACTGCAAAAGATGTATGTACCTTAGAAAGTAATTTTAGTCATAAAATTAAAGCTGTCAGGGATTAATAGGTGGTCTATGAACATTTTGTTCCCTGAAAACTCTTCTCTGAAGTAGTCCTTTAAGAAGTTTTTTAAAGAACAATCATTGCAAAAATGCGTTTCTTTCTGCATCATAGAACATAGAACATTACAGCGCAGTACAGGCCCTTCGGCCCACAATTTTGTGCCAACATTTTATCCTGCTCTAAGATCCATCTAACCCTTCCCTACCACATAGCCCCCCATTTTTCTATCATTCATGTGTATATCTAAGAGTCTCTTAAATGTCCCTAATGTATCTGCCCCCACAACCTCTGCGGCATCCTTGAATAGAGTGTGATAATCTGGCTTAAATACGTCATTCTGTTACATGCATGGAAGGTACAGCAAAGACAGAATTCTTCTTTGCTTCCCCGAAAACCAACAGTAATTGAACAGCCATGATTCAAACGATCAGTCCCAGCATGCAGACACAAGAGACCGCAGATGCAGGAACCTGGAGCAACAAACAATCCGCTGGAGGAACTCCACGGGTCGAGTAGGATCTGGGGGTTGAGACCCTATGTCGGGTCTGAGAGTGGAGAGGGGAGGTAGCCAGATAGCCAGTGTAAAGAGGAGAGGGGGAGTTGTGCAACAGGGGCCAGAGGTGATTGGTGGACCGAGGTGGGGTGAAGGATGACGGGCAGGTCGAGCCAGGCGAGGGAGGGGGCGGGGCACGGTTGGGAGACAGAGGTGGGTGGATGATAGATGGATGCAGACAAAAAAAAGAGGCAGATCAGTCCAGCATTGTGGCCATTGGTGAAACAAGTACCACCTATACAGTGCTCTTAATAGCAAGCTCACACACGTATATATATATATGTATTGTCCACGGAGAACTGCACATGTCCACTACACACAAGCTGCACTGTGTAATGAATTGACCTGTAAGATCGGTTTGTAAGACAAGTTTTTCACTGTACTTCGGTACAAGTGACAATAATAAACCAATACCAATACCAATACCAATACCAAACAGCATTACACATCCACATGAACACTTTCTGCATACGCACTGCATACAATGGTGATTTCTTCCCACTGGCAACATTGGCTTGGTGGTAGGAGGTGGTGGTGGAGGGTTGCTTTTCAGATTGGAGACCTGGTGTGCCACAGTGATCGGTGCTGGGTACTCTGTGCTTGTCATATTTGTTAATGAGTTGGATAAGAATGTATGTGGCATGGTTAGTAGGTCTTCAGTTTCACCAAAATTGGTGGTGTAGTGCACAGCAAAGAAGATTGTCTAAGGTTACAACAGGATTTTGATCAAGTGGGAGATTGAGCATGGGAATGGCAGATGAAATTTTACTTACACAAGTGCAAAGTGATGACTTTTGGGAAGTTAAACCAGGGCAGGACATACACAGTGAATGGCAGGGCCCTGGGGAATATTATTGAACACCGTACATTGCTTCCTGAAAATGGGAACACAATTTGACAGGGTAGTGAAGAAGGTGTTTGGCCTGTTTGCCTTCATCGGCCGAGGCACAAGAGTTGGGTTGTAATGTTACATCCCAAACATTGATGAGACCGCACGTGGAATATTGTGTCCAGTTCTGGTCACCGAGCTATAGAAAGGGTGCCAATAAGCAGGAAAAGGTGCAGAAAAGATTCACAAGGATGTTGCCTGGATTGGAGGGCTTGAGTTATCGGGAGATACTTGGTAGGCTAGTTCTGTGTTCCCTGGAGCAAAGGAGGCTGAGAGGTGATATGATAGAGGTGTATAAAATTATGAGAGGCATAGATAGTGTGGACAGCCAGTGTCTGTTTCCAATGATAGGGATGTCTGAAACCAGAGGGCATAGATTTAAAGTGAGAGGGAAGAGATTTGAGGGGGACAGTTTTCACAGAAAGAGTAGTTGGTATGTGGAATGAGCTGCCAGAGGAGGTGGTGGAGGCAGGAACGGCAACAACAGTTAAGAGGCATCTAAACAGGTGCTTGAATGACAAAGAGGGATATGGAATTAATGCAGGCAAGTGGGATGAGTTTAGATAGGCATGATGGTTGGTGTAGACACAGTGCACACACACACACACCATATTTCAATGATAATGAAACATAAATTGTGGAGAAGAAAATATAGTTATAAAGATATTAAGATAATGCAATAATACTTAATGTTCGAGTTATTTTAAGCAGTAATCCAATTCCAGATTGTGAGTCTCAAGCTCTGTTATTATGCTTTCCTTTACACAATGGAACCCTTTATTAGGACTGCATTAATGTGCCAAATATTAATCTCAGAAGCGTGTCATCTTGCACAGTTCAGTCTTTGATAATTTTGGAAGGTGAGATTATGAGATTAGATCTTAAGGCTCATAATTTGCAAATGGTGCTGAGTGATCGGGTACGTAACTTGGCATGGTGGCCGATTTGGAATTCCAAGAACTTCCAACAGCAAGTCACCATGTAAAATATTCCGGTTATCAATGGTGCTTCTCAGGGTGAGCAGGAATGAAACGGGCCTCGAAATTCATCTGCACAGTTTTGGGAAAACAGGTGCTGCACAGTTGAAAAGCACATTCACTCATGCACTTAAAGAGCTTCTCATTAATGCCCTTCCCTTGAACTTCCTTGTGACAGCAAATTCCGCTTTCTAATGGTACTGAGGACAAAGACATTTATCCTCAACTGCTTATTGTGCATGTACACACTCGGCACATACACCACGCACATGCACAACTGCACATGTACATGAACACACTTCATGTGCATGCTTTACAAACACACTACATTTGGTCTGAAGGACATTCAATAGGTCACTGCTGGTGCATCACATCCAAGACTAAGCTTATTCAAGAATACAAAAGAAGATATGTTGCATCACACTCCTGTCCTGTCTCTTGAAGATGGTAAGATGACTGGACCTGTCCAGATGAAGGGTCTCGACCCGAAACGTCGACTGTCTGTTTCCCTCCACAGATGCTGCCTGACCCGCTGAGTTCCTCCAGCATCTTGTGTGTTGCTCCAGATTCCAGCACCTGTAGTCTCTTGTGTCTCCATTGAAAAGCTGTGCAGGGAAATGTGTATAGTGAATGTGTGGCTGTTGCATGTGTTGCTGGCGTTACCAATATCGTACCTCTGAAACCTCCTGCAATCTGTAAGAGGCAATGCTTCCACTCTGCCACTCATGGATAACCAGTGAGTGCAACTGACCAACAAGCACCAGTGATAACTGGAGTCTGAAAATGAACATTGCTGAAAATAGTTATAATTCATGAAAATTCCTGCTGATAAGCAATTAAACTAATAACAGCTTCAAATATTGATTGGTAATCCGACAACGATCAACGTTCTTTTTCGCGTTTCAATCAAAGCAAACTTTCTAATTCTGTGCAGTGACTGGTATGGGGAAAACTTGTCCTTTAATGAAAGGTTCTTTTATAATTATTGCCCTAACTAATGCCATGGTGGCTGTGTCCAATTAAGTACTAATCCACTAATTTCAGTAAGTGGTTTATGATGGGTGTAATTTTACCCAGTAGAGCTAATTATCTCTGTGGGCTCCCAATTAATGCATTTAATTATTTAAAACTTATTTCATTGAGCTTTACAATTGGAATGCTACACTTTATTTCTGATTTGAGTTTGGTTCGTGCATCTATCTGGCTACGGTACTGGAGGGTGTGTCTCTGAATTAGCTCTCTTAACAGCAGGCCTGAGTAGTCCCCTGAGAGCTCACATTGTTCAGTGGCAAAGCTTGTTAGCTGTGGTCTCGAAATGTCCCAAGGGCCTCTGAGACTCGCTGTGCAGCTGGGCTCAGATGTTTGTGGGTGATGTGTCAGGTCTCATATTGGTTGATGCAGAAGAGACGGTAAGGTTTGCCTCTTCGGGATCTGAAGCATATGTTCACTCCAATAAAACCGTGGTTAAAGATGTTCTTTTACACTGCCCCTGCCTGTTACTGTCGTGGAAAGGGCTCTTAGATAGGCTTGGAACATTCAGCTTTTCAGACTGAAATCTGCAGTAACAGATTCTAAACCTTTAAACCTAATCAGATTCTTTGTAACATTTTTCTCAGTTTTACTCCCTTTTGATAACTTGAGCCAAAGCAACATCAGTTCGCAGCCCAGGACTTTCCCCAGACTTGAGGAATGATGTTTAGGTAGACTGAAGAAGATCATCTAGTCCAGTATTTAAACTAACACCATCATTTCCAGGGGATTTTTGGTTCTTGCGATCAAGAGCCTTGTGGAACAGGAGGAGGTTGTTCAACTCCTTGATGCTATTCTGTCATTCAGTGAGAACCTAGCCAATCGGTGATCGAATGATCTTTGTCCTAGATCTCTAAATGCTTTTTAGTGAATAATTTATGATCTCAGATTTTAAATCATCAGTTGATGAAGCATCCATTGCTATTTGAAGGAGATGGCTCTGCCATGGTTTAATTATAATTGGCTCTGTTCCTCCCTCCCTATTTGGGCTGATGAAGATTTTCTTTGACGTGTTCAAGTTCATCCACCACCAAGAAAGGTGCCATTATGCTCAAACTTCTAGTTTTTATAAGTGTTGTACCATCTTGGTCTGAATTGCATAAAATCAAGCAACAGTTTTGATTTTTTTTACATCCCCATCAATTTGTCTTGATTCCTTCATGGGCGATCCAAATTCAGGGCCCAGCAGAATTTGTTGATAGGGATTCATATGACAAGAGGCTCAATGAACAGCAAGCACAGACCAGAAGGGCAGCATGGCTTGTTTCTGTGCACCAGATTATTTGTCTTCTCACTGTGCTTGGCTGTATAAAATGAGATCTGTGTGAATAGTCACTGCTTTGAATTATATATGTGTGAGGAGATTTACTTGCTACAACTGTAGAGAATTTAGCAAGCCTGGTATGTAAATAAAGTTAGGGCATGCTCTTTAATTTGCATAGCTTTTAACTCTCACCATGAATTACTGTGACTCACTTGGAAGTTAGTAGTTTAACTCAGTATCCCATACAGGCACGTTATACATCTCGTAAATTAAGGTCAATTTGTGTAGGAATGTATCTCAGCACATGCACCAAGTAAGGATTAAAATCAAACGGATTGGGTATGAGTCAGTTTTGATGATTATTGTGATACATGTCGGGAAACTAACAGTAACAACTGGGAATGGGGAGTGTGTTTCTCTGCATGATAAAGATTCAGAGATTCATGATTTTTCTGCGTACACGTTTCAGAACAGTGACAGAGAAATTGCTTGTCGGGGCATTGCTAAATTAATAAGTGCATTGAGACACAGCGCATATGCATTCAAAGAGGTAGCGATTCATTTACAAGTTAGCACACTAATTATGGAGTCTTAACAAACAATCTGCTGCAAGAACTCAGCAGGTCGAGCAGCATCTGTCGATGTTTCGGCTCGAAACTCTGCATCGACCCGAAACATTGACGATTCCTTTACCCCAATAAATGCTGCTCGACCTGCTGAGTTCCTCCAGCAGATTGTGTGTTGCTCCAGATTCCAGGATCTGCAGTCACTTGTGTCTCCAATTATGAGGGCTTTGTGACTTGTAAACCAAATGTTCCAACCTGTGAACTTGGAGCTTTCCTTGAGAAGCAGCCACACCAGTTGACTCTGCTGTCCAGTAATATAAACACTCACACAACTGAAAACTAAAATTGCATGTTCCATGTTTAATACTTGTCGTAATAATAAGGAACATGTTGAAAAGGTAAATAAGATATCAGAATGGGTCTAATGACTCACAGAATGCAAACCCAACCAATTTGGAAAAAATTATTGAGCAAATGTATTTGGTGTGGGATGCTTCGGCAGGTATGGAAAGCAAACGCTGTCTCTTTTCCCTGTCTGTTTCAGATCCATTTCCTTTAAAAGGGTCAAGCATCAGGCGAGGGTCAATAGCCAGGAGTAGGTAGTAGTGTAGGTTAACACTTGATTATACGTTTCTCCCACCCATTTGACCCCCCGGTGAGTAATGTGGCCAATTTCTTTTGTGCTGTCCGTCTAATTGTGGAGCAATAGCTACAAATTTTACATTTGCATGAGATGAGATATCTTTATTGGTCACATGTACATCGAAACATAGAGTGAGATATGCCTTTTGCGTAGAGTGTTCTGGGGGCAGCCCGCAACTGTCGTCACGCCAACATAGCATGCCCACAACTTCCTAACCCGTGTGTCTTAGGAATGTGGGAGGAAACCGGAGCACCCGGAGGAAACCCACGAAGACACGGGGAGAACGTGCAAACTCCTTACAGACAGCAGCCGGAATTGAGCCCAGGTCGCTGGCGCTGTAATAGTGTTACACTAACCGCTACACTACCGTGCCTGAAACTGCATTGCGGTATCCAGGGGAATGTTCGAGAATTTAAATGCGTCATCTTATTTATCTGTGTGTGTGTGTGTGTGTGTGTGTGTGTGTGTGTGTGTGTGTGTGTGTGTGTGTGTGTGTGTGTGTGTGTGTGTGGGCATCTACAACGTCATTTGGACTTCACAGGCTCTTAGATAGACACACAAACAAGCAGAGCAGGGAGGGATATAAACCATGTACAGCCAGATGTGCAGTTTAAATTGGCATCATGGTTGGCACGGACCTCGTGGGCCAAAGGGCCTGTTCCTGTGCTGTAATGTTCTACGCTCTGTGACTTTGGCTGATTATTAGTGTGGGCGGGTGAGCCTGTACTTCCACCTGTACCTATCCTTGAGCTGCAAAGTACATGATCACGATATCTCGCTGTGTCCAACCATGAGCATCAACAAGATGTGAAACTTGCATAACAAATATTATTTGGGAGCAAGGGTTACATCTGTGCAAAATAAAAACAGAAAATGCACAGTAACTCGAAACATCCACGGAGGCAAAAACCGAGTTTCTGACTATTCCGTCTGAATCATTCAGATGAAAGGCCCTCAACATGAAATGAATCTCCTTCCCTCCCAATAGATACTGCCTGATCTGCTGAGTGTTTCCAGAATGTCTATTTTTATTTCTGTATTTTCACACATCATTGTATTTTGTGCTTAAGTCCAGCAAGAAAGAAATAAAATGGGCTTGAAATTACAGGACGAGATTCCCTGCCCTGAGCCATCCACTTCCCTCCACAGATGCTGCTCGACCCACTGAATTCCTTCAGCAGTTTGTGTCTTGCTCCAGGTTCCAGCATCTGCAGGCCTTTCTTGTATCGTCACCTGTGGTTCCTCCATGCCTGCACGCACCTGGTCCAGGTGTGAAGGGCCACTCTCACTGCCGATTGGATGATGGGCGGCCCAGAGAATTTGTTTTGTGCGGACAGAAAGCAAAGCAGGGGTGCAACTTTGCCTTCTGTTAAAGTTGTCACTGATTTCAAAAAGTTTTTAGAAGTCCCTTATATTCAGAAATGTTTAAAAATAATTAATGGCAAAAAATTAATTAAAAAATTCATTGAAAATAATAACAGTAATATATAAACACTAAGAAACATAAAACTGCAGATTCAACAGTGGCGTTTGTTAGACAGGCACATGAATATGCAGGGAATGGAGAGATATGGATCATGTGCAGACAGAGAGATATAGTTTGATTCAGCATTGTGTTTGGTGCAGACATTGAGGGCTGACGGGCCTGTTCCTGTGCTGTACTGTTCTATGTTCGAAAACTAAATAATAATTTCATAAGCAGTAACTTCTGTCTCCAAGTGTCTTAAACCCTTGCCTGATATTTCCCCTTTAGATCACCAGGGTATTGGATCCTGGGTAGTGTAGCAGTTAGCGTAACGCTATTACAGCACCAGCGACCCGGGTTCAATTCCAGCCGCTGTCTGTAAGGAGTTTGTACGTTCTCCTTGTGTCTGTGTGGGTTTCCTCCGGGTGCTCCAGTTTCCCCCCACATTCCAAAAACGTACAGGTTAGGAAGTTGTGGGCATGCTGTGTTGGCCCCAGAAGCGTGGCGACACTTGCGGGCTGCCCCAGAACATTCTACACAAAAGATGCATTTCACTGTGTGTTTCGATGTACGTGACTAATAAAGAAATCTTATCTTAGATTTTCAACTCAACTCCCGCAGATTCTACCATTCACCCTAGGGGCAAGTTACAGTGGCTGATTAACCTACCACCCTGCATGTCTTTGGGATGCGAGAGGAAACTAAAGCACCCAGAGGAAGAACGTGCAAACTCCACACAGACAGTACCCGAGGTCAGGATTGAATCTACATTGCTGGTGGTGTAGTGAAGCTGCTCTGTTAACTGTGCCACTGTGCTGCCCACATAGAGAGAAATCCTGCAACTTGTACTCTGGGCAGAACATTGAAATCTGTGCCGTGTCAATGGTTACTGATGCTGCTCTATAGCTTCATTGCAGAGACGTGCTGCACGAAACAGCGTTGATGTACAGAGGCGACTTGGGGTCCAAGCCCATAGCTCCCTGAAAGTGACTACACAGGTTGATAGGGTGGTAAAGAAGGTGTGTGGCATGTTGACCTTCATTAGTTGAAGCATTGACTTCAAGAGTCAAGAAGTTATGTTGCAGCTTTACAGAACTCTGGTGAAGCCTCATTTGGAGTACTGCATTCAATTCTGATCACCCCATTATAGGAAGGTTGCGGAGGCTTTGGGGAGGGTGCAGAAGAGGTTTACCAAGATGCTGCCTGGATTAGAGGGCATGTCCTATTAGGAGAGGTTGGACAAACTTGGGTTGTTTTCTCCGGAGTGGTGGAGGCTGAGGGGAGACTCAGTTTCTATTAGAAGTTTATGAGATTACGAGAGGCATATATAGAGTAGACAGCCAGTATCTTTTCCCCAGGGTTGAAATGTCTAATACAAGAGGCCATGCATTTAAGGTGAGAGGGGGTAAGTTCAGAGGAGATGTGTGGGACAAGTCTTTTACACAGAGAGTGGTGGGTGCCTGGAATACACTGCCAGTGGTGGGGGTGGAGGCAGATACAATAGAGGTGTTTAAGAGACTCTTAGACAGGCACATGAATATGCAGAGAATGGAAGGATATGGATATCGTGTTGGCAGAAGGGATTAGTTTAGTTAGGCGTTTAATTACTAGTTTAATTAGTTCGGCACAACATTGTGGGCAGAAGGGCCTGTTCCTGTGCTGTACTGTGTGTTCTAAACCTACATTTACAGAGAGATTGTTTGCAAGAATGACAACCCAGACCTATCCCACTTCCACCGAGATTTAACAAATCTTCCTGCTCACCATTCAGTCTGTGAGAAACCTTTGACACGTGTACACACCTTTCTCGTACCTACCTGACAGCTTGAGGAAAGTGTGGAATGCAGCCACCATCTGGAAAAAAGCCTCAAGTGTCCAACACAATAATAACTTCCTTTGGTTTTCAACTTCTGCAAAACAACATAGGTGGCTTTAAAATCAGATTCAAACCAGGCTTGGCTGCCGGAGCCACTTGATGCACAATTAGTATCAGGAGTTCTGCAGAATGTGCTTGTGAAAACCACAATCTAACTACAAATTTGACAGTGACAATGCTGAGATTTATCCCCGTTCCTGCAGAGCGTAAGACTGACATTATGCTGGATTTACAATTGTCAGTCATGTGAAAGTAGAAGTCAGAACAATTCAGCTTTATTTTCAATGATGACATCTACTTTCTCGAACCATCATTATGGCTGGTGTTTGTTCACAAGCAGGGGCGGGAAATCCAAAAGGCTTGATGAAAAGCTGGAAAGGGTTTGAATGCTTTGTTTGCAAGGACTGTTGATTTGTGGAACAGGCTGCCACCTAGTGTAACAATCGTTAACTCAATGCAAGAAACAAAAAGAAACAATCAATTGATGAATCCACCAAGACTAGAAGGAAGGTTCAGTGAAAGGTAAAGAAGTGGCTAAACACATGGATCTAAACACATGAGCTGGGCTGATGGGTCAAAGTGAATGGGTCAAGGTTCTGCAGCTACTGGGAACATGAGATATAAACCAAAAATTCTGCAAACACTCATCAGGTCAGTCAGCTTCTGTGGAGAGAATTAAAGCTTCAGATCTTTGCGGATGATTGAGCTGCCACATCTTGCACCAAGTACAGCCAACTTCATTTAAAAAAATATTGAGATCACCAAATAGGCTTATCTGTCAAAAATGTACTCCACAATGCTGAGGGACAAAGTTCCTCATATCTTATTTTTCAGTTAATTAGGTGTGATGCAAAACAATTACAGTCACATTGTCATTTGTGTTGAGTTATTATCTTCACATTTTGGGATAGACTTTAAGTAAGACTGGCAAAGCTGCAGAAGATGGAAGTTAATCCAGACAAGTGTGAGGTAATGTACTTTGGTAAGTCAAATTCTGGTGGGACATTTTGAGTGGATGGCAGGGATCTGAGGAATGTTGATGTACAAAGAGATCTTGGGGTGCAAGTACATAGCTCCCTGAAAGTGGCCACGCAGATGGATAGGATAGTAAAAAAAAAGTATTTGGTATGCTTGCCTTCATAGGCTGTAGCATTGTGTAGGACATGATGTTGCAGTTGTGCAAAACATTGGTAAGACCACCCTTAGAGTATTGTGTTCAGTTCTGGTCACCACACTACACGAAGGACGTGGTAGCAATAGAGAGAGTGCAGAAGAGATTCCCCAGGATGTTGCCTGGAATGGAGGGCTGTAGTTATAAGGAGAGACTGGACAGGCTGGGTTTATTCCCACTGGAACGTAGGAGGCTGATGGGTGACCTTTTTGAGGTTTATTAAATTATGAGGGTCATAGACAAGATAAATAGTCAGAATCTTTTTCCCAGGGAAGGGGAGACTTGGACAAGAGGGCACAGGTTTAAGGTGAGAGGGGAGAAATTTAAAGGAAATCCGAGGGGCAAGTTTTTCACACAGAGGGTGGTGAATATCTGGAACGAGCTGCCAGAGGAGTTGGTGGAAGCGGATACAGTTACAATGTTTAATAGATATTTGGGAAGGTATTTGGATGAGAAGGTGTAGAAGGATATAGATGTGAACAAATGGGATCAGTGGAAATAGGCACCACGATCGAAGATGCGCCGAAGGGGCCCGTTGCTGTGCTGTACATTTGTATGGTTCTAATCGAACTTCTAAGATTCAATGCCTTCCAAGCAAAGAAGTTTCTCCTCAACTGAATCCTCTATATGCTGAGACACTGTTCCCAACCTTCTTGGTGCTTGCTGGATTGTTAACTGTGTGAGGGTATCTTTTTATTTGTAGATGTCTGAAAGAACCTTTGTCTTTTGAATAAAAGCATAATTTCAGAAATAATCAGAAAATCTCACAAAGGGACTGGTGATCCCATTTGGATCCCTATTGGATCACCCAATCACCTTTTATACAGGGTAACGGTTTACTTACAATCAGAAGACCACCTGAGAGTGTCTTTGTGAATTATTACTAATTTATTTGTTAGTCTTTTGTAGATGATTTTAGAAAGTTATGAATATTTAAGTCAACTCTGAGCACTTTTGATTATTTTTACTTGTTTGTGAGACTTGGACATTGCTGGTGAGGCATTTATTTCCTTTTGTGTAATTCCACTGAGAAGGTGGTGATGAACAGCCTTCCTGAACTGCTGCAGTCCTTCTAGTGATGGTACTCCCACAGCAATGTGAGGGAGGATGTCCCAGAATGTAGAGGGATGATGAAGGAATGACAATATATTTCCAGATGAGATGGTGGGTAACTTTGGATGTGGTGTTCCCATGCATCTGTGTGGTGAGGTGCTTTAGTAGTGAAACCTTGAATTGATATATCGCCTTGATCTTGGAAAACGTTCCAAGTTATTTCAATAGAGCATGGATTAAACAAAATGTAACAACAAGCCATGTAAGGAGATATTAAGACTGATGACCAAAAGACTTGGTCATAGAATGGAGACACAAGAGACTGCAGATGCTGGAATCTGGAGCAACAAACAGTCTGCTGGAGAACTCAGTGGGTTGAGCAGCATCTGCGGGGGGAAAGGAACTGTCGATATTTCAGGTCCTGATGCAGGCTTTCGACCCGAGACATCAATAATTCCTTCCCACTACCACCACCAACCCCCACTCCCCCCACAGATGCTGCTTGACCTGCTGAATTCCTCCAGCAGATTGTCTGTTTCTTAGTCATTGGAAGTAAGTTTTAAGTAAGTGCGTGGGAAGGCCTTGGCAGCTGAATGTGGAGTGATTTTAAATCAGCAGTTCAATAGATGTAAGAA